>NC_083471.1:24890461-24905461 GCF_030014155.1 Tachysurus vachellii | reverse complement strand
ACAGTGTTCAGTGTCACTCTACTCCAACATCGGACTCAGCACAGTGTTCAGTGTCACTCTACTCCAACATCAGACTCGTGAAGGGGGGCGTGGCCTTCAATGTTCAGATTCTTCCTCAATTGTCCAATTAAATTTTTATACAAACGTTACAGACAATTGTGAAAGTTTACACTTTTTTTTTTTTACCAGAATGTGTTACTCAAGTAAAACCAGATTATTTGGATTATTTAGGTTTCATTTCCAGCTCCGGTGCAAAAATAAAATAACTAAACAAAAAGTATTCAGTAATTGGTTACTTTAATAGCCTCATGTTTACCTGAAAAGAACCTGTAAAAGCTAAAAGAATACAAGATAGAAGAATAAGAAGAATAAGGAAAAGAAAAACTGGGGTGAAACAGAATTAACAAAAAACAACTGAATGCAATGTTTCAGTTAAATTGGTTCAAAAATACGAATTATTTTCATAATAAAAAAAACATTAAAAAATACAATTAAATTAATACGTAATAAAATATAACAAGCAAATAACAAAACATAACAAAAGAAAAGAAAAGATTAACAAAGATTAATAAATACGGTATTTTATGATCGTCAATCCTTAAATCCTGCTATCAGTAGGGGGCGCTACAGGACTCACCATTCTCAAACCAAACCTCCATGTAAAGTTATACGAACTTTGAGGGCCACGAAGCAGCATTCATAATAATAATAATAATAATAATAATAATAATAATAATAATAATAATAATAATAAAAAGTATTATTGTAATTATTATTATTAAAAATGTATTTATTAATTATTATTATTATTATTGTTATTATTATTAGACTAATTATTATTATAATAATTGTAATACTAATTTTAATAATACTAATAACTGCTTATGCATTGGCAGAAGTTATAAATGAATGCTTAAAACATCTACTATCTAAATATCACTTCTGAATCCTCACTGAGTGCTGAGTACTGACACCAACATCAAATAACGTTTTTATTTATTACATGCAGAAATAATATTTTTAGAAATAATTAATAATTCATAATACAGGACAATGTATAGAAAAAAAACAGTGTAAAACAAAAATATCAGTGCAGGCAATATAATAAAAGTACACATGGGGAGAAAATCAGATTAGAGTCGTTTGTCACGGTCAAATCACCGAGATGACATTTTCCCCATTCTGATGTTTGATGTCCATATTAAACTAAAGCTCTTGATCTGTATCTTCATGTGCTGCTGCTATCTGATTGCTTGATTAGATAACTGCATGAATGCTCAGGTGTTCCTATTAAAGTTTCTGTGGAATGTATGTTGTGTGACTTTTTCACCTCACAGAGTCGATCTGAGGTCAGAATGTGTACTGATTTATTTTATTTGATCCTTTTTGTTTGATCCTTTTTGCACGTGTTCGTTTGTGTTTCCACGTGTGAGCTGATGAGCTGATTGGCCTGGAGAGAAATGTCTCACATGTGACACATCAATACACTCTTTGTTTGGATATTCACACTGCGACTGCGAGTCATTTCACAGGCATTCAGGGAGACAAGAACGTTCAAAAATAATTTTATGCCCCAACACACACACACACACACACACACACACACACACACACACAAATCTGTATGGCTGTACTTGTGTAGTTGTACATTGCACTTGCTGCTTATTGCACTTCTAGTTAGATCCCAAACTGCATTTTGTTGCCTTGTACTTGTACATGTGTAATAACAATAAAGTTGAATCTAATCTAATCTAATCTAATCTAATCTAATCTAATCTTGTGGTGATCAAACATCATTTAGAAGAAGTTTAAAAACGTAGACTCTGCACCTGTCAGTCCTAGTGGAGGAGGCGTGGCCTGTGCTCTTGTCAGTCCTATAGAAAGAAGTGTGGCCTGTGTCCCTGTCAGTCCTAGTGAAGGAGGCGTGGCCTGTGCTCTTGTCAGTCCTAGAGAAGGAGGCATGGCCTGTGTCCTTGTCAGTCCTAGTGAATGAGGTGTGGCCTGTGTCCCTGTTAGTCCTAGTGAATGAGGCGTGGCCTGTGTCCCTGTCAGTCCTAGTGAATGAGGTGTGGCCTGTGTCCCTGTCAGTCCTAGTGAATGAGGCGTGGCCTGTGTCCCTGTCAGTCCTAGTGAATAAGGCTTGGCCTGTGTCCCTATCAGTCCTAGTGAATGAGGCGTGGCCTGTGTCCCTATCAGTCCTAGTGAATAAGGCTTGGCCTGTGTCCCTGTCAGTCCTACTGAAGGAGGCATGGCCTGTGTCCCTGTAAGTCCTAGTGAATGAGGCGTGGCCTGTATCCCTGTCAGTCCTAGTGAATGAGGCATGGCCTGTGTCCTTGTCAGTCCTAGTGAATGAGGTGTGGCCTGTGTCCCTGTCAGTCCTAGTGAATGAGGCGTGGCCTGTGTCCCTGTCAGTCCTAGTGAATGAGGCGTGGCCTGTGTCCCTGTCAGTCCTAGTGAATGAGGCGTGGCCTGTGTCCCTGTCAGTCCTAGTGAATGAGGCGTGGCCTGTGTCCCTGTCAGTCCTAGTGAATGAGGCGTGGCCTGTGTCCCTGTCAGTCCTAGTGAATGAGGCGTGGCCTGTGTCCCTGTCAGTCCTAGTGAATGAGGCGTGGCCTGTGTCCCTGTCAGTCCTAGTGAATGAGGCGTGGCCTTGCATCTGTCTCATACAAGGCATCTAGATGATCTGTCTGTCTGTCTGCTTCTCTCTCTCTCTCTCTCTCTCTCTCTCTCTCTCTCTCTCTCTCTCTCACACACACACACACACACACACACACAGTCCTAATTCCCATGTCCCTGATATGCTTCAATATAACAATTTTAGAAGCCATGACTTTTATCTCTGCAATGTCTTTAGTCCCAGTGAGGTAGGTGTGTGAACAGGATGCAGCCCCATGAGCTGATGAATATGAACACACACACACACACACTCACACACAATAGTATCTTATGGCAGGTTTGTCCTTCGGACATGGGAAGGTGAACACACAGTATGTGGTAAATTTAAAGAATGTTGTTGCTAGGCAACTAGGAAGTATGGACCCTGTGCATAAACTAGCTACTGAATAGGAGAATGATTTATCCAGCTAGAACAGGACTGAACTCTTTTATACAGACAGTATTAAGGATTTCCCTTTAAAAAATTATTTCATTTTGTGATTTAATTTGAAACCCAACAGATAATTATGACAGCTGTCCATTTATTGGACATCTAAAATATCTAGATATCAGCTAAACCCCTAAACTCCCATCTTATTAAATTAAATTAAATTGTTCAGTAATTAATAGTGTATATAATGTATTTTAAAAATACTTTTTTTATCTTTCTTTTGTTTTTCTGTAGTCTAAGAGCAATAAAACACTGCACTTCAGGTTCCTCTCTTCGTGCTTCCGGCTGTGTGTTTCAATTAAACAGTTTAAACGAATAACGTCCACGTTCATCATCCATAATCACGTCTTCATAAAACAAAAAATCTCTCTCATAAAAAAAAAATCAGAATACGGGACAAAATGTGGGCTTTTAGAAGACATCCGCATGAACCACATGATAACAAAACACATTTAAAATAATTTTTAACTTCTAATTAAAATTATTCCATATTATTTTTCCAGCTTCATTGTAAATTCTATATTTATTGTATATTTATTCTATATTTTTTTCTATTTACATGATTCGATTTTGAGTAACTAATTCACAGTGAATTTTACTCTAAGGTTTTAAAGAAACTTAACTCTACCTTTCCTCATCATCAGGGTGCTAACTTTTACCATGCAACCGGATTTCTAACATAATTGACGCATAATTGAACCATGAATCAAATTCAGAATAAAAGCTGATGACATGCAAATTTCTAGATGAAAGATAAAGATATAATCTGTTCCCTGGATCTTCCCTGTCTCCACCCCAGCCACAAGAAACAGTACAGTTTAATACTTTATTCTTTATCTGAAAGTATATAATAAAACCACTTAATCCAAAAAAACAAAAACGCACTCATGCACTTAATATTCCTGCCTGAGCAATAAAACTTTCTCCCGAAAGGACACGCAGTACTTTGCATTTTAAATCTCTCTCCCCATTTTCATTAATAAATTCTGGACAGGGAATTTAGACAAACCAGAGATGACAGGCGCTTATAAGAAACATGCATATTTATTTGGCAGTCAGAACACATTAAATAAAAACTAGAAACGTACTTCACTTATACAAAAGATAGATTATGTCCCATTTTAAAGTCCAAAATAACTTACTGTATAAATTAAAAATCTCACTATTTACAATTTGAACGACAATGACATTTTTTCCTCTCGTAAATCCCTGAAAGATCCAGATCTGCCTTGTGGGCGTGCTGTGATGTGATGTGTTGTGTTGCGTTGTGTTATGATGTGTTGTGATGTGATGTGTTGATATGTGTTGCGTTGTGATGTGTTGTGATGTGTTGATGTGTGTTGTGTTGTGATGTGTTGTGATGTGTTGATATGTGTTGCGTTGTGATGTGTTGTGATGTGTTGATATGTGTTGTGTTGTGATGTGATGTGTTGTGATGTGTTGTGATATGTGTTGCGATGTGATGTGTTGCAATGTGATGTGTTGTAATGTGATGTGTTGTGATGTGTTGTGATGTGATGTGTTGTGATCTGATGTGTTGTGATCTGATGTGTTGAAGCAGAGGGAGTTATGTATTGAGACAGGATGGTGCAGGACGCTATCGTCCGCCGGTAATGTGACCTTGATGAATTGGAGCTGTCACTTTTGGTTTTCTGGTTAGTGTGTGCTCCTTTCTTTCTCTCTCTCTCTCTCTCTCTCTCTCTCTGTGAGTTTTTGTATGCATGAGTTTCTCCATGACTCGGATTTATTCATGCAGTAATTATGACAGGCGGGACTGTGGCGTTCACTCGTCTGGGAGATCAGAGCAGGAAGAGCGAGTCCTTTACTGGAAGTCTGGAGTTCGGACACACACACACACGCTCACACACGCGCACACGCACACACACACACACACACACACACACAAAGGCCCTTTTTCATCTCGCTATTCACTATTATGGTTAGGGCTGTTACGCGTTCTGCTTCCCCAGGACGATTAAAATGGAACAGTCACACGATGGCGTCTTATCTTTAAAAAAACAACAAACAAAGCTGAAAAGAATGTAAAGTTTGAGGTCAAATAATGACAAGTACTCAGTTAGTCACAGATGCAACGTTGGCAGGAGGAATGCCACAAAAATCCCACAGAAATCATATAAAGGAACACATCAAATAAGTGCTGCGACATTTCTGAACATCATCGTGTCGAGTGTTTCATCCATGCCGTGTGTTTTAGGTGTGTGCTGATAAAGTCATGAGGAATGGGTCGAGTTGTTTTTGTTTTTTTTGTTTTTTGTTTTGTATATAACCTGAGATAACTTCTGTCTTCAGTTTTGGCCAAATTTAAAGCGTGCCATCAAATCAACTACGCTCATTACGAACTGTTTGTTTTTAAGTGTACGTCTAAAACTAGATACTTAACTAACCCAATGCTAGATAGATTTTATGGTACTAGTACTTACATAAAAATAGAGAATAAAAACGTACCTAGCATCGACCCCTGAGATCATGATGTAAGGATTTGGATCGGTAATGAGCCAAAAATTCAGAAATCGGAATTGTTTCTCAAGCTCTTAATTCTGAACGAGACTCAGTCTTAATTCTCCAGTTAATATAATAGAAACAATTAGCAACTATTTTTAGCAGAAATTGTTCAAATTTTCTTCTAGAACTTCCTCAGGAACCAGCTATTTTACAACTCAACACAGCCATGCTAACTTCTTTGTCTCCTGCGCTGTAGCACTAAAAGCATCCACTGTTCCTACCACACTTCATTCCTAAGTACCATTTGCATATTTAATAGCAAAAGTGTGCAAACTCTACGATTTAAGACGTACAATTAAAAATATGTAATCCCTAATGAGCACAGGTGAAGGTAAACATGTAGCTGTTTTTTTTTTAAAGACAAAATCATGCTAAACCTTTAGCCTGGGATAGTGATATAAAAATGTAATATCAGCACACACCTAACTTGAAAAAGAAATTACAGTACAGTTTTGGTAGGAAGACAATTCCTTAAAAATTAAAGCATAAACAAAAATGTAATGCTGGTAGAAACAAACAAAACGTTCACACACACACACACAGAAACAAGCTTTCCTCTTCCTGGCGCTAATCCGGTCCCAGATCAGACGGAATCGGGTTGTTTTCAGAGACGGTAAAGCTATAAACGTATTTAAACATTTTCAGTACACAAAGTGCTGGATTAAGGAACAGTTCAACCAAAAATAGTAAGAAATTAAACACACAGTGTCTCTAAAATAGTGGCTGAATTACAGAAGCCAAAGTCGCAAAAACAGATTACATGTGCTGTAAATGGAGAACTGTGAACATTTAACTTTTCTGTCACTGACTTGTTCCTTAAACATCATTTCATCTATACAATTAAAGAGGCAAGAGGCACAAGTGTTGCCTGTGCTTCTGTTAAGATCTGATCTTTTCAGGGGCTTATACAGTATCGATAAGAGGAACATGCCATCATAATAGAATTTTCTGAATGATTTTTGACATATCATCAACCTTAAGCACTAAAATGTAAAGTCTGTAAAATTTCCATACACCATCTGAATGTATCTGAAATGATACTGGGATTATAGTGGGAATATATACTGTGAGTATCCCCAATGAATGGCAAATATTGTTCAAATGGACAAAAGTAATGTAATATCCTATGCAGATTTATCATTTTGCATATTTATAGCTCTGATTTACATATTTAAGTCTTTAACAGTGTAGACTAGGGTTGGGGTTGGAATTAGGGTTAGGGTTAGGATTGGGGTTTATGGTTAGGGTTGGTGTTGGCATTAGGTTCAGGGGTGGGATTGGGGTTGGGAGGACTGATCTTGGGGTTTAGTGTTGAGATGGGATTTAAGGTTGGGATTAAAAGTGGGGCAGTTGGGATTCAGGTTAAAGGTAGGGCTGGGATTGGGTTTTGAGGTTTAGCATTGGTATTGGGGATAGGGGTAGGATTGGAGTTAGGGTTGGGATTGGGGTATTAACAATAGAAATATAATCTGCAGCCTGTGTGTGGCTGTTAACTGAAAAACAGCCAATAAAGGTAAAGAAAGTTTGCTATGTTTTAAGTTTTGATCTAAAAGCAATATGACAATAAGGGCTTTAGGTTTAGAGGTTTAATTTTAAGTATACACTGTAGGCCAAATTCAGGCACAGTACTATAGTAAATTCCATATTTAAGTAAATTTAAGTGCATTGAACTAGTGATAACTTTCTGGAATATTTTCATGAGTATGATGTGAACATAGTCATTTTAAAATTTCAGTTGTATTTGTATCATAAGAAAACATCTAGCTCATGGCGCTGAATGTTTCTGAATTGTTATAAAGTTTACTATTTTAATGTTGGAGGTTTAATTATATAACGCTTTATAAATTCTACAATTTCATCCAAACTATTTGGTTCACAGGAAAATAAATATCTGAAATCGCGCTTGGCACAACATCACTGCATATAAAATGTCAGTATCTCAACTCACAATGGCAGAAACCACATTTTGTGACATTATTTTATACAGTAGCATGCGGCGTGGGATGTAGTCATGACTGTTTTGCTGTTGTTCTTTCACCCTGTTGCTCATTTTCAGAATATTTAACATGACTAGACAGAATTTTGTGTCGTGACCCTGACACTCCGGGTGGCAGCACTGTAGTTAACACAAGAACAACAGCACTGATTCGAATAAAGCCGAAAAATGTGGGAAGTGCTGTAACGTCCGAGAGCCCATGGAAAAAAACAAGGAGGAGGAGGAGAAGGAGAAAGAGAGGATTGTTTTGGAAGAATGTGTCACTTTTCATGGCTCCCACACGCAAGCTTTCAGTAGCGACTCACTAAAGTGACAAAGCTGAAAAGATTTGGACAAAAATGGAATCTACACAATGTCCCTGTTTATCCCAGATGCAGCCGATTAGCCAAGACCTGTTTACTGTTTCAAGTTGTTTAGTTTTACACAGAAACTAAAAGGCTGTCACCAAACATGGAAGCTAGCTAATAATTTATACAGCTAGCATATAGCTAAGTAGTATTTTATGGAAGTGAGACAAAAATGTCTGGAAAATAAACATTTACCGCAGATATTTTGGAAAAATGACCATGAAAAGATAATATTACAAAATTTACGCTAACTAGCATCACCAATGAGAACTGAACATGTTCTAACAATCAGTAAAATTGGAGCTGTCAGAAATATCATGGAAAGATATGATATGATATATAATCACTGTTTAAGTGCTTAAATTTGTAGGACAGTGTTTCTAGGCAGCTGGGAAACACGCACCCCAAGTACAGAAGCTATCTAGTGACTGAGGCTAATCATCTAGCTAGATAGCATTTAAGGTATAATAAGTGAAATGAAACGGTTGATTGATTCACTCGCTGAAGATCATCATTTACCTCAGATGTGTTGATAAAATATGAAAGAAAGACTAAATAACTGATATTACAGAGTAATGTCACTTAGCATCAACGTTTTATGGCGTTAGGTTGTGTGAATGCAGAGGTTTTCGCAACAGCTAGGCTCAAATCTAGCAGTTTAGCATTGCGCTAGTTTTCTTTTGCCAAGCGATATAATTTGTGCGATAATTAAATCAGTAAAAATGATATGTTGTGTTTAATTTGTGAGAGCTCAGCAACAATGATAGAAGCTAGCTAGTGACTGAGGCTAACTGTTTATCTATCTAGCCACTGATGTTGTATTATACAGGTAGTGTAAAGGTGTAACGGCAGCGAAAATGAGACAAAAATGTCAGGGAAAAGAACATTTTTCTCAGATGTGTCGAAAAATGACTAGAAAAAGTAAAAAATGTCAGTGTAATGTCTCTCAGCATCAAACCGCTAACCAAAGGAGATGCTTTTTGCTTTGAGTTCCACAATGAGTAAATGTAAAGTCCTGTAGACTCCTTTCAGCTTTAGACACATCCTTTTTTTTTTAAACATAAAAATGTCTGTCATAAAATATCAAAAACCATCATCAACGATTCTGCACGAGACAACTGACGTTAAGCTAGAAGATCGTAGCTACGGCGCAAAAAAAAAAAAAAACCCAGAAAGAAATAAACTTCAGGCAACAAACATGTCTTGGCTGATCGGCTGCAGTGGTGGTAATGGGAAACTTGTGTATCTTTCATCTCTCTGCCTTTAAAGACAGCTCTGTGGGAAGTAAAGGAAAGAAATTGTACACACAAACAATTTTCCAACCCTTAAGGCACTTACAGACACCAGACACGAAAAAAAAAACACAAAGATGAAAAACCCACAACAAATGGAAAAAAAAAATACTGAAAAGCTGTTTACAGAGGTCCAGAAGGAACATGGAATGCCAGTTTGTTTGGAGCAAGGCCCGAGCTGTAGCGATGGCAGATTTACACACACACACACACACACACACACTCTCTGTCTCTCTCTTCTGTTTGTTGCTGTATTATTTGCCGGATCATGATCCTGTACGTCCTCCTCTGGAGAAAGTGTAATCCTGTTCCAAACAAGAGGTGACCTACATAAAGAATGAGGTGAAAATGGACTGAAACAGAATCAGGTCTCAGTGTGGTAGAAAAGGCTGATTGTTTGCATTGGCGTTAAGACGGTTATGCGAGCCGCTCCACGTTACGCTACGTTCTGTCTTTTTTTCTTTAACAAGAGATTCTTATCTGAACTCCTCATCTGTCTGCGACTGCCAGAATCTGTGTACCTTAAAACCTGCTGAAAGAATACAGAAGTCTTTTCCCAGAACTCCTCAGGCCGTATGGACATGCGAGTAAGGCTTTGTCGTGGTCCTGTGCTGTGGAGGCCACACCCCCAACATAAGTTGGCACCATCTGATTGGCTGTCAGTTGATGTCCAGTTCCTTATCAGGTGCTCCATTGTACTTGCTACCTGCTGTCCAGTAGAGTTTGTATGACTGTGTGTGTGTGTGTGTGTGTGTGTGTGTGTATGTGTGTGTCTATGGTTAATTGCCCACCAGAGGGCTGAGGTCACCGTGATGGTTTTTGAGCTTCTTTTTAAAGAGCGAGATGGTGGAGGGTCTGTAGAAGATAATCCACGGCTCTGAGGTGGTGCTCTGAGAGCAAGAGTCTGAACTGCTCACCGAGGGAATGGTGGGAGATCTGAGAGAGAGTGATAGAGAGAGAGAGAGAGAGAGAGAGAGAGAGAGAGAGAGAGAGAGAGAGAGAGAGACAGAGAGAGAGAGACAGAGAGAGAGAGAGAGAGAGAGAGAGAGAATTTGTCATGAACTTTTAGAAAAAGGAGATAGATAGATAGATAGATAGATAGATAGATAGATAGATAGATAAATAGAGGGCATACCATCTCACTAACACACATTCAGATAGATAGATAGATAGATAGATAGATAGATAGATAGATAGATAGAAGGCATAACATCTCACTAACACACATTCAGGTGTTACAACAGAGGAAAGTGTTCAGTACTTACTTTACTGTAACATGAAGAACCAGCTTTGCCACCATGGCTATCAAAGTTAGCGTTAGCAAGGCAGCCAGCGCATAAATGGTCCACACTGTAAACAGTAATCAACAATGAGTATTAAGAACTAATCCAACTTCATTATTCCACCAAAACACATGTAGTAACACAGGACTGAACTGAAAAGAAATCATATAATATATATTATATTATTTTATTATTATTATTTTATTATTATTATTATTTTATTATTATTATTATTATTATTATTTTATTATTATTTTATTATTATTAAGGCATACCGTTACTAATAAACATTTACGACATAATAAGCCCAAAAAAGGCAATATTTCAGAAATGTATTATTAAACTGCATGTTCATGTCACAACATGCTGTGATACTGACATGTCATTGTGAAACGCTGACAGAGAATAAAGGTGTACATACTGGTGCTATGAGCAGCAGTCCGGCCCCGACCGAGCCACTGACCCGGCATTTCATTTTCTGACTTTTTGGGACTGGATGTGATCAGATAGAGAATCTGAGAAGATTTGTCATTCTTGCTGATGTTTGATGTCTCTGTGATGCTGCCGGCACGTGGATCTATGGTACCGGCGGCTTGTTCGCCATTGTTGTCATCACCGGTAACGGCATCTTCAGCAGATCTGCCGCTCGGTGCTCTGTAAGCTGGAGCGAAGAGGATGGCGACATTAACAACAATCATTCGTTCATTTCACTCTTTATTCTGTTAGTGAGTCTTCGGACTTAAACATGGAGAAAAGTGCTCATTGTGGAACAAAATTTATTATACGCTTCTAAATAATTTCTTCATCTGTGTTAGCTATAGGGGGGCACGGTGGCTTAGTGGTTAGCACGTTCGCCTCACACCTCCAGGGTTGGGGGTTCGGTTCCCGCCTCCACCTTGTGTGTGTGGAGTTTGCATGTTCTCCCCGTGCCTCGGGGGTTTCCTCCGGGTACTCCGGTTTCCTCCCCCGGTCCAAAGACATGCATGGTAGGTTGATTGGCATCTCTGGAAAATTGTCCGGAGTGCGTGAGTGAATGAGAGTGTGTGTGTGTGCCCTGTGATGGGTTGGCACTCCATCCAGGGTGTATCCTGCCTTGATGCCCGATGACGCCTGAGGTAGTTCGGATTAGTGGAAGAAAATGAGTGAGTGAGTGAGTGTTAGCTATATTAGCTAGTGACCCAAAAGACCTTTTTTTCAATAGCTTTAATCACAAGTAACTCAGTAACTCAGTAACTTAGACATTTATTTGTCTAAAACCTGAACCCTGTTAATAAAAGAACCAAAAGAAATACTTAAGCCTTCCATACATCTGTCCAAAGCCTTAACCATGGGACCAACCTTAACCAACCTTAACCAACACTGCCTTAATAACTGGCTTAATAACCATAATGTCAAATTGAACGCACACCCAGAGACTATAAAAAAAATAAAACAGCTTCTTCTACTTATTATATTATATTTATCCTCATTTCAGATGCACTCCATCCGTCCAGCGTGACAAACTCCGCCCACACGTGCAGTATTTGAACACGAGCTCGACTAGACGGGGTATTGAAATGGATCGCTGCCCGAGGCAGAAGTGAAAAAGTACTGTGGGTTTGTGGACTCGGCGAAGAACCAATTTATTTCTCTGACCTTTTCATCCGGGCTAAACGTTTCCCGCTATTTTATGTTTCCTACTTTCTTTCCTTCCCATCCATCAGTGGTGCAAATAAATCATAAGAACACAGAAATATTGCAGGATGGCTGTTTGTTTTGGCTCAGCTCGGTCGGCAGAGGCACGGCTTCGTACTGGCTTCGTTTCTGAACATCACCAACACTAATAAACACAGTGTGCTTGAGCCAGTGAGTCAAAACACAAAGGATTACGAAGGGAATCATTTAACGATTCAGTTTTATCAACGTAATAATCGCTAGTTATTTGCTTAAAGATACAGTAACTTTTAAAAAACACTGATGGGTGTGGACAGGTGAGAGCTACGACGCAAAAACTATTATTTAAAAAACAGTTTAATATACTGATCCATTTCACGCCTATGGTAATAACTTGTTTCTGATTGGCTGACAGAGATCCGTTATTTATTTATTTAATTTTAATTATTGGTTCAGCACTAAATACACTGAGTAAATAAGCAAATTACGAAATTAATTCCACGGAGATAAATTACTTATAAGACAGATAATTACAAAGCAAGATAATGCTGTCAAGATGTTACCATAGCAACAACTGTGTAACTAGCAGAAAAAAATGAACCCTGCTTCACATTGTGGGACATTGTGAGACCGCTGGCTTGCAGCAACGGCAGCGAGCGACCCGAACAAAACAAAGCCGAGGGTGCCGATACTTTAATCTGTAGTAAAAGAGAATTGGGGACATGGACTGTAAAGTTTGTCATTCGTGCAACAAATATGTGGCTAGCAAGGTTTCTACAGTAGGTTAGCACGTTCGCCTCACACCTCCAGGGTTGGGGGTTCGATTCCCGCCTCCGCCTTGTGTGTGTGGAGTTTGCATGTTCTCCCCGTGCCTCGGGGGTTTCCTCCGGGTACTCCGGTTTCCTCCCCCGGTCCAAAGACATGCATGGTAGGTTGATTGGCATCTCTGGAAAATTGTCTGTAGTGTGTGATTGCGTGAGTGAATGAGAGTGTGTGTGTGTGCCCTGCGATGGGTTGGCACTCCGTCCAGAGTGTATCCTGCCTTGATGCCCGATGACGCCTGAGATAGGCACAGGCTCCCCGTGACCCGAGGTAATTCGGATAAGCGGTAGAAAATGAATGAATGAATGACACTTTGTCGGTCTTTAACTTGTGTAAGGTTTTGTATTTTTCTCACCTCAAAACAAACTTTTCAAGCTCATTATTCTAAATCGAAAATGCAATCATGGCACGGTTGTTCTAGCTCTATCGAAAGCAAACCTTTTATTAAGGCTGTTGTGAATCAGATGCAGAAGCCTGATAAAGCCTCAACAAAGCCAGATTAAATATTGATAAACTGCAACTCGTCCAATATCTGAGATGGAGAGAGCTCCTGAAATGGCCCAAGGTGCCATTCAAATATTTAATACTCAAGACTCCAGGTTTTAAAAAAAACAAAACAGAACAAAACACTCTTGTTGGTGGAACTTTTTGCCCTGCCATGTTTGCTCCAGGTCTCTCAGGGTCTGATTTTTTCCTGATGTTATGTAAATGTGGAATAGAGGCAGAAAACCAAACCAAACTGCGCTTGCAAATATGCAAATATAGCTCTTAACTGAGCATCATAGAGATGAAACTATGCCTCTGTTTATTTAGCTATTCAACCACAATGGAATCTCTCCATCCATCCATTTATCCATCCATCCATCCCTCCATCCATCCATCCATGACTTGGGAGTTATATAAATCACATTCCCTGGTGTTCAGTCTGAAGTGCAAACATCAATTTTGACCATAATCCAAAACCTGCGTCCATTTGTTCATGCATGAGGGACTTATTCCATCATCCATCTATCCATCATCTATTCATACATCCATTTATCCTTAGTCTATCCATACACAATTTTTCCATCCAGCCATCAATCCACTGGAGGAGGAGCAACATTAGAACCATAGGACAATGTTGTTTATTTTCATTTTCACTCTATCTATCCATCCTTCTACCCAACCATCTCATAATTCCTCTACCTATCTATCATTGCTTCCATCCATAACTTTGTGCCATCCATCCATCCATCCATCCATCCATCAATCAATCAATCCATCAATCCAGGCAATCACCCATTCTTCCTTCCATCTTTACATCTATCCACTTATCCACCCATTTATCCAACCACACATACATTCCTTTTCTTTCCTTTTATCCATCCATACATCCGTTCATCCAGCCATACATCAATCCAAAAATAAGCAAATCCACAGCCATAATTTGATCAAATTCATATCCATATATCAACCCATGCCTCTACTTATCTATCTGCTGCAAAGTCCACACACCCATCCACTCATAACCCCACCCACCGAACTCTCCATCTATCCATCCATCCATCCATTCACCCAACCACCAATCCATCCATCCAGCCAGCCATTTAAAAATGATTGTAATCCTTTTTTCTGGTAAACAACTGATCATATTATAATTCATTATAAATAAAAAACATTATATAATCAGAACATTTCTACACACACGTACCTTGATAGATCATGGAGAACCCATGGGCCTGGTTCGTCCTGTCTGAGTAAAAATATAGGATAACAAAGTCCGTGCTGATGTTAACGATTTCCCGCGGTGGGTTTCGCCCATCGAACCTAGCCAACACCTGATTGGTGTATCCGTCCAGAAGCTCGACCATATCCGCCTGGTCCATGATGTTAAAGAAAGTGAAGTTAAACAGGATGACCGACGCACCTGGGACCTGGAGAAGCAGAGAATATGCAGAGAACAGTGACGAGAAAAAAAATTCATAATAAAGAATGAATC
>NC_083471.1:24877961-24885461 GCF_030014155.1 Tachysurus vachellii | reverse complement strand
ACTCAATCCATTCTTCACGTTTCTCCTCTTTCTCTAACGTTCTTCTCTGTAATTAACCTATACGAGAAAGCATGTCGTCTTTCATTAAATCCATTTTGTTGTTTTATTTCAGGCCTCTTTTCCCCATGCACACTTTAACCAGCACCAGTTTACATGTGTTTCGCTTTTTTAAAGTTACGACAGCTGGCGGCGCTTCACAGAGGCATTAATTAGTTCTTTCTGAGAAGGATTACCGCAATATAAAACACCATGAAAATATGAATCGGCTGTAATTCTGTCCAGAAGAGCTCAGAAGTGGGGACTTCGGGTTGGAGTGGTTCGTTCTGACCGGATCCATGTTTTTTTATTCCTGTGCTACGGGGTTAGCCGTTTAAGATTTATAACGGATATGACACTGAAATGTGAACCAGAGAGAGATGTTTTGTGAATTAAAAGGATGTTGAAATAAATCTTGGTTCGGAGAACACCAAGTTCTGAGAAGAAAAATGTCACAGATATTCTTACTGAACACATCTGATCCTAAACTCACTTCATGTGTGTGTGTGTGTGTGTGTGTGTGTTCTGGCTGGGAGAAAGCCACAAGCATGCGCTGTGTGAGTGACTGAGGCCGTGTCGCGACATGATTGAGTTTGCAGAGATGAATGGCTTCACCTCGGGGAGCAACACGACTCCTTAATTAAAGGCTGAGGAAGGTATGCGAAACCCAAACGGAATAATTAAAAGGGCATTCGGAGCTCGGACTAGGAACAACAGAACAACAGAGGAGAGAAAAGAGAGACAGATTCGGCTTTACGGAGGAGAGGATTATGAGTTACGGCTGTCTTTTGAGGAGAGGATGAACAACATGAAAAGAGCGTCTCGCTTTCAAGTGCTGAGTCAGACCACAGGAACACGGCCGTTGTTCCAGGGCTGGCAATAAAAACGGATTTTCTTTATATGAGAATTTATATCCTTTCTTTATATCTGCATTTACATACCTTTTTTTGTACATTTTTTCTTATCCAAAGGGATTCCATGCCAGTTTACATCCTTGCTCTTTATTTTTTTAAATAAATAAATCGATAAATAAATAAATCAAAGTTCCTATTGGTTTCATGCTTTAAACTTTACTGATATTGTAACTGTTCAAGGCATCAAAATTGAGTGCACTGAGTATCTAAAGTACCTGGGAATTGTCCTTGTCCTGACATCCAGTTGACCATTCAAGCCCCAGGATTCGGGTTATTGAGACATATGATATATGATATATAAACATGCAGTAGTTAAAAAAAAAAAGAAAAAAAATCAACATTTCTCAGTCTGTGTTAAGGCTGAACTGCTAAACTGCTGAACTGCTGGAGTTGGTTATTCACTGACTCTCACACTGACTCGATAATTCAATAACATACTGAGCAACTTTTTCACTGTCTGCCTCAGTGATTCACTAAATGGACACTCACTGTCTGACTCACTGATTCACTGAATGGACACTCACTGTCTGACTCACTGATTCACTGAATGGACACTCACTGTCTGACTCACTGATTCACTGAATGGACACTCACTGTCTGACTCAGTGATTCACTGAATGGACACTCACTGTCTGACTCAGTGATTCACTGAATGGACACTCACTGCCTGACTCAGTGATTCACTGAATGGACACTCACTGTCTGACTCACTGATTCACTGAATGGACACTCACTGTCTGACTCAGTGATTCACTGAATGGACACTCACTGTCTGACTCAGTGATTCACTGAATGGACACTCACTGTCTGACTTACTGATTCACTGAATGGACACTCACTGTCTGACTCAGTGATTCACTGAATGGACACTCACTGTCTGACTCAGTGATTCACTGAATGGACACTCACTGTCTGACTCAGTGATTCACTGAATGGACACTCACTGTCTGACTCACTGATTCACTGAATGGACACTCACTGCCTGACTCAGTGATTCACTGAATGGACACTCACTGTCTGACTCACTGATTCACTGAATGGACACTCACTGTCTGACTCAGTGATTCACTGAATGGACACTCACTGTCTGACTCACTGATTCACTGAATGGACACTCACTGTCTGACTCAGTGATTCACTGAATGGACACTCACTGTCTGACTCAGTGATTCACTGAATGGACACTCACTGTCTGACTCACTGATTCACTGAATGGACACTCACTGTCTGACTCACTGATTCACTGAATGGACACTCACTGTCTGACTCAGTGATTCACTGAATGGACACTCACTGTCTGACTCAGTGATTCACTGAATGGACACTCACTGTCTGACTCAGTGATTCACTGAATGGACACTCACTGTCTGACTCAGTGATTCACTGAATGGACACTCACTGTCTGACTCAGTGATTCACTGAATGGACACTCGCTATCTGACTTAGTGATTCACTGAATGGACACTCACTGTCTGACTCACTGATTCACTGAATGGACACTCACTGTCTGACTCACTGATTCACTGAATGGACACTCACTGTCTGACTCACTGATTCACTGAATGGACACTCACTGTCTGACTCAGTGATTCACTGAATGGACACTCACTGTCTGACTTACTGATTCACTGAATGGACACTCACTGTCTGACTCAGTGATTCACTGAATGGACACTCACTGTCTGACTCAGTGATTCACTGAATGGACACTCACTGTCTGACTCAGTGATTCACTGAATGGACACTCACTGTCTGACTCACTGATTCACTGAATGGACACTCACTGCCTGACTCAGTGATTCACTGAATGGACACTCACTGTCTGACTCAGTGATTCACTGAATGGACACTCACTGTCTGACTCACTGATTCACTGAATGGACACTCACTGTCTGACTCAGTGATTCACTGAATGGACACTCACTGTCTGACTCACTGATTCACTGAATGGACACTCACTGTCTGACTCACTGATTCACTGAATGGACACTCACTGTCTGACTCAGTGATTCACTGAATGGACACTCACTGTCTGACTCACTGATTCACTGAATGGACACTCACTGTCTGACTCAGTGATTCACTGAATGGACACTCACTGTCTGACTCAGTGATTCACTGAATGGACACTCACTGTCTGACTCAGTGATTCACTGAATGGACACTCACTGTCTGACTCACTGATTCACTGAATGGACACTCACTGCCTGACTCAGTGATTCACTGAATGGACACTCACTGTCTGACTCAGTGATTCACTGAATGGACACTCACTGTCTGATTCAGTGATTCACTGAATGGACACTCACTGTCTGATTCAGTGATTCACTGAATGGACACTCACTGTCTGATTCAGTGATTCACTGAATGGACACTCACTGTCTGATTCAGTGATTCACTGAATGGACACTCACTGTCTGACTCAGTGATTCACTGAATGGACACTCACTGTCTGACTCACTGATTCACTGAATGGACACTCACTGTCTGACTCAGTGATTCACTGAATGGACACTCACTGTCTGACTCACTGATTCACATACATTATGACTTACACACAACATTATACAGTACATTATGATTCACTCACAACATACTTACAGTAAATAAGAGTTTGAGTTCAGAGTTTGATGGTGAATGTTGGAGTTTGATGGAGATTGATGGTGAATGATGGGGTTTGATGCTGAATGATAGAAACTGATGGAATTTGATAATGAATGTTGGAGTTTGATGGTGAATGATGGAGTTTGATGGAAATTGATTGTGAATGATGGAGTTCGATGGTGAATGATGGGGACTGATGGAGATTGATGGTGAATGCTGGAGTTTGATGGTAAATATTGGAGTTTGATGGTGAATGATGGAGTTTGATGGTGAATGATGGAGTTTGATGGTGAATGATGCAGATTGATGGAGTTTGATGGTGAATGATGGAGATTGATGGTGAATGATGGAGTTCGATGGTGAATGATGGGGATTGATAGAGATTGATGGTGAATGATGAAGTTTGATAGTGAATGATGGAGATTGATGGTGAATGCTGGAGTTTGATGGTAAATATTGGAGTTTGATGGTGAATGATGGAGTTTGATGGTGAATGATGCAGATTGATGGAGTTTGATGGTGAATGATGGAGATTGATGGTGAATGATGGAGTTCGATGGTGAATGATGGGTATTGATAGAGATTGATGGTGAATGATGAAGTTTGATAGTGAATGATGGAGATTGATGGTGAATGATGGAGTTTGAAGGTGAATGACAGAGATTGATGGTAAATGTTGGAATTTGATAGTGAATATTGGAAATTGATGGTGAATGCTGTAGTTTGATGCCGTTTGATGGTGAACAATGGAAATTGATGGAGTTTGAAGGTGAATGTTTTAGTTTAATGGTGAATGATGGTGTATGATGGTAAATGATGGAGATTGATGGAGATTGATAGTGAATTATGTAGTTTGATGGTGAAAGATGGTGTATGATGGTAAATGATGGTGAATGATAGTGAATGACGGAGTTTGATGGCGTTTGATGGTAAATGATGGAGATTGATGGTGAATGATGGGGTTTGATGGTGAATGACGGAGATTGATGGTAAATGACAGAGATTGATGGTAAATGTTGGAGTCTGATAGTTGTGAATGATGGTGTTTGATCGTGAAGGATGGAGTTTGATGGAGACTGATGGTAATTGATGAGGTTTTATGGTGAATGATGGTAATTGATGGAGATTGACAGTGAATTATATTGTTTAATGTTGAATGATGGAGATTGAAGGATATTGATGGAGTTTGATAGTAAATGATGGGGTTTGAAGGTGAATGATGGATAATGTTGGAGATTGATGGTGACTGATGGGGTTTGATGGTGAATGTTAGTGTTTTGTGGTGAATGTTGGTGGATGTGGACTTCACCAAGTTGATTTTATACCTTTCCTAAGCCGAGTTTCTGTATGTGCTGTGTAAAAGAATGTTAATTCAGCCTGACACTCACACATGTGTCTGTAACGCCAGCGTTCTCCCTCTGTTTACCATCTGAGGCGTTACATTACAGCCCAATGAGTGTGGCTGCCTCCTGTGGCTGCCTGCCCAAATACCTCTCACTGAATATAATGAGGACAGAGAGAGACAGCGAGACAGAGACAGAGAGAGAGAGAGAGAGAGAGAGAGAGAGAGGATGTATAGAGGAGGATGTGTATTTGTTTGCAGGAAGAGAATGGGTGAATGTGTGAGTTTGAGAAAGACTTGGGGTGTGTAGTTTTTGAGAATGAACGTTTGTTTGTACGTGTGGGCTTGTGTGTACTTGAGGGAACGAGAGAGAGCCTGTGTTTGTCTGAAAGACAGTTTTTTGTGTCAGTTTGGGTTCTATAGCGAGAGTGTGTGTGTTTGTGTGTATGAATGAGACGGTAATCTTTCTGTTGTCTGGCTGCTGTTTACTTCACCTGAAAAAGCCTCTCATAGCCTATTGGCACTGCCAGAAATTGCCCCAAGGTTTCTGTGAGCGAGAGAATATGTATGTATGTGTGTATGTATATACTGTATGTGTGTATATATGTGTGTGTGTGTGATTGTGTATGTACGTGGTATGTGTAAGATTTTAACACAAACTGTAAAAAAAATTGAATACGTTCATAAAGAATTATGAATCAATTACTGCGGATTATAAATGATTATAATACAAAAAAGGACAAACAACTGAATGAATTCATGTGTAAATTGATGTGTAAATAATTTAACAGGTTAGCAAGGTGACTTGCCCTCAACTGAAGCCCTGAAATGAGCCCTGAAGGCGTTGATTGATTTTCAGCTCACAGGTTAATATTAATGCACTTGTTTTAAAAAATTACGCTTTCTATTCGAACGACTCATGATGAATTTCTATGGAGAAGGTGGTTTGAAGAAATGGATAAAAATAAAAATAAGTGTGTAATTGGTGTAACTGCTAGGGAGATGTTTTCTGTTAGCAGATGCTCAGGTCACGTTTAAAGAAAGGAGTCTCCGGTGTCAGTGCTTTGAAATAATCAGAGACAAAGATGAAAATGTAACGTTTATAGCATAAGAAACTATAAATTGACAGAGGAATAACTATTTATAGATGCTATAATGTAAGGAAAAAGTTGTTAAGTGGGCTATAAAAGTAATAAAGTTATTACTATAAATGAGTAAGAAATGCATCATTTAATTAATAACACGTTTTTAAAAATAGTCATCAATGTTGCTGTGGTTAACACTTTCCTCTGATAACAGTGATTCTGCTTCAAGACGTCTTTGATTAGTTTCTGGTCATAGAACCCTATTTGTTTTTTTTTTAATCTAGACGATTCCTAAGTAAGGACAGTTAATAATAAAGAAAGCTAACGTTAGCTAATTAGCTGATTAGCTGATTAAACATTCATTCATTCATTCATCTTCTACCGCTTATCCGAACTACCTCGGGAGCCTGTGCCTATCTCAGGCGTCATCGGGCATCAAGGCAGGATACACCCTGGACGGAGTGCCAACCCATCACAGGGCACACACACTCTCTCATTCACTCACGCAATAACACACTACGGACAATTTTCCAGAGATGCCAATCAACCTACCATGCATGTCTTTGGACCGGGGGAAGAAACCGGAGTACCCGGAGGAAACCCACGAGGCACGGGGAGAACATGCAAACTCCACACACACAAGGCGGAGGCGGGAATCAAACCCCCAACCCTGGAGGTGTGAGGCGAACGTGCTAACCACTAAGCCACCGTGATTAAACAATGCACACAAAATAAATAAATAAAGTAAATCCATTGGTTCTTCCCTTTATCAGAAACATAAACAGCTACGGGTCAGCATGCACGAACACACGCGGCGTCTCTGACACTCGACTGCTGTCCTTTTTTTGTGGTTGTTGCTGAGTTTATTTAATAGAATTACACTGGCCTCGAGCAGACAGGTCCAACAAATTAGTTGGTTTTAATACTTGTGTTGTATGGAGCCATCTGAGATCCATCTTGTAATACTTTGTCTAAAACAGGGAGCGTGTGGACGTGATACGGGCGATGCCCGAGGGCAAGGGGTGTGGAGTCAAAACTGGGACAAACACACGCATTAACGGAAACCAGACAACACTCAGTCATGCCTATAGCACAATGGGTGACTGCAGGGAGACAATACATGGCCTAAATGTGCAGCGCACAGCCAAATTTATTAACGTGTGCATGAGAAAAACTGCATGTTCACACTATACAGACTTAAACAAGTCTAAATGGCATTAGAACTTTTGCTTCTTATTGTCTGAACTCTACAATTAGCATAGAGATAACGAGAACATGTGCTAAAAAGGTGAGCAAATGATTACAAAAATTACAGCAAAAATTATGTTAAGATTAAAAAAAACTTTCTGAAATGATGAATTGTGTTATATCGGTATACCAGTAGCTGATAAAAGTTACAATTCCGTTACTTATCCTTTTACTCACTCTCACTCATTTACTACCGCTTATCCGAACTACCTCGGGTCACGGGGATCTCAGGCATCATCGGGCATCAAGGCAGGATACACCCTGGACGGAG
>NC_083471.1:24800461-24872961 GCF_030014155.1 Tachysurus vachellii | reverse complement strand
TGTTCTGAGAGGAAACCGAACCTTCGGTCAGACACTGGCTTTTCATTTCCAATTTTATTTCCTGTTTTCTTTTGTCGTACTTGTTTTTTTTTGTTGTTGTTTTTTTTGGGGGGGATTTTTGCGCAGAAAACTGCTTTTATAAAAGTTGTGGTTGAGAATTATTTTTTTATTTATACATTTTTTTTAACGCATTTGAATTTGGCTTCGGCGACGTGAAGCACAATGGCTGCTTTGGATGCTGTTTTGAATGATGTATTCCAACATGCACACCTGTTTGAGCACATCTGACCCTGGGGCGTGTGAGATAAACACTCATAGTACATAACGATATACTAAAAAAAACACACACACACACACACACACACACACACACACACACACACACACAAGCGGCATCATGTGTGCTTATTTTTTATTTTTTCATCATGATACTTTCCTAAATTGTTATTATGCCTTATGCTAATTTAATGCTTCTTTATACAGAAACCACGTTACAAACTCTCACTCACTTTTTCTCTCTCTTTCATGTCCACCTCTAATGTTTAATTTTTGACGATAAGATCGTTAAACACACACACACACAAACACACACACACACGCACACACACACTCCATGTCATTGCAGTGAGGGTCAGATGGTGATCATCTCCCTGCTCTTACCGTCTAATCACCGGCCTGAGGACAAAAACAGTACACACTATCGACAACCCAGAAGCCCCGTCCCCTACCCCAGACCTTGACAGGCTTTGATCACTAAAGCTCGGCCTCCATTTAGTGTGTGTGTGTGTGAGTGTGTGTGTGTTAAACTCAAGCCTTCAGCGAGCAAGTAAAGAGTTTCGTATCCTTTCATGTGCGGCTGTAAGAGCGGTAAAAATGCTGGAAGGGTTGAAGGGGACAGGGATCTGCCCTCCTCTTCAAACGTGTATAAATGGAGAGTTGTGTCAGGGTGTAAAGGTGTAACATCACGCTGTAAAAGGTGAACACCGGCCTCTGGGACAGGACAGAATGATACACACAAGAAGATATGAATAAACGATGACAGCGAGTTATCACTCGAGGTATCAGTTGAGCTGAGAGAGAAAACTTACCTGGTGTGGTTGGAAAAAGTAAATAAAGTGTGTGTGTGTGTGTGTGTGTGTGTGTGTGGGTGTGTTTGTGAAAATGACGGTTATTTAGAAAGCACACAAACAGTCAACAAACTATGTACGACCTGTCATGTAACTGTCATCAACTTATTCCAAACACGTCATCAGTTTCTCATAGTTTCGTGTCTGTTAAATCTGATTGGTCAGAATTACAGGAAGGTGTTATACATGGGCACGTGAGTGACTTTAACGTGAAATGTTCGGCATCTTAAAAGCCAAACCATAATAAATATGCACTTTGTATTTCTGCAGCCATGGAGATACTCGATTCTCCTTTCTGATTGGCTGTCAGTGGCTTTATCCTTCGCCTGGTGAATTAGTGACATCAGAAAGCTTCACTTGTCCTTTTCTCTTGTATTTGTATTAAACCTGATTATTGACATGTGACTGATTTCACTGTTAAAACTCCAACAAACTCTGTGTTTAACCAGGAGACTAAAATAAACCACACCAAAAAGTTTACAAGCTTTACGAATCTTTCTTCACTTCGTTTCTTTCTATCTCTCACTCTCAATCTCACACACTCCCCCCCTCCCTGTTTCTCTCTGTCTCTCTCTTTCGCTGTCTCTCTCTCTCCTGTCTCTCTCTCTCTATCACACACACACACACCCTCTCTATCCCTCTCTCTCTCTCTGTCTCCCTCTCGCTCTCTCCCTCTCTCTCTCTGTCTCTCTGACACTCTCTCTCTCCCTGTCTCTCTCTCTCTCTTTCTCTCTCCCTCTCTCACACACTCCCTCTCTCTCTCTCTTTCTCTCTCTCTCTCTGTCTATCTGTCTCTCTCCCTCTCTCACACACTCCCTCTCTCTCTCTCTTTCTCTCTCTCTCTCTGTCTATCTGTCTCACACACTCTCTCTCTCCCTCTCTCTCTGTCTCCCTGTCTCTCTCTCTCTTTCTCTCTCTCCCTCTCTCACACACTCCCTCTCTCACTCACACTCTCTCACTCGCTCTCTTTCTCCCCCCCCTCTCTCCCCCCTCTCTGTTTCTCTCACACTCTCTCTCTCTTTCTGTCTCCCTGTTTCTCTCTCTCTCTCCCCTCTCTCGCTCTCCCTCTCTCCATCTCTCTCTCTCTCTTTCTTCTGTCTCTCTCTCTATCTCTCTCACACTCTCTATCTCTCTCTCTCCCTCTCACACACACTCCCTATCTCTCTCACTCACTCTCTCTCTCTCTCTCTCCCTCTCTCTCACTCTATCTCTTTCTCTCCCCCTCTCCATGCCGTGTCTAAGCTAGCCACTTTGGAATATGTTCAAAAAGCTTTTTTCTTTAACAGCCACTTTTAGACTCTGCAGAATCATAAAGTTTATGATAAACCTTTAAAATCCAGCACCTGGGGGATTCATAAAGAAAGAAGAAGAAAAAAAACTGAAACATCAAAAATCTGCATAAAGAATTTTTTTTTACGCACTCTTCTGTTTGAGTTAAAATGACCTGCGTAAAGTTTTCAATAAAAAGAGCAAACGAGTTTCCCAGTTTTATGTGTTCTCTCTTTTTTAATCACATGTATCAGAATTAGCTCGCTTTAATAAGACGCTGAGAGGAACAAACTGGAATAAGTGTTTATTAAAACTAATAAGAAATAATATGTGAAGAAACGTATTGTTCGGCGTGAGACGAGGCTTTAGAGCATTACTATTATTTATTCCCATCAGAATGTATTTGATTAATCATTACTCGCTGCCTAAAGGTGTTTTTTGTGATTGTTGTGGCCAAAAACACGTTTTTTTTAGCGGAAAACTTCAGGATTCTTCCGGATACTCCTCGGAATATCACATTTTCAGTAACTTGTCAAGGTGACGGATCTTTTTGTCGTATTATCTTCAAGAAGATAATGTTTTTTTTCCATTAAATGTAACTAAAAAAAATCATAAACCGTACAAATAGTTTGTATCGACAAACTGCTGTTGGAATAAAGGGTTTTTGAGGTATTATATGTTTTTGAAGGGGGTCACGGTGGCTTAGTGGTTATCACGTTCGCCTCACACCTCTAGGGCCGGGGTTCGATTCCTGCCTCCGCCTGTGTGTGGAGTTTGCATGTTCTCCCTGTACCTCGGGGGTTTCCTCCCCCGGTCCAAAGACATGCATGATAGGTTGATTGGCATCTCTGGAAAATTGTCCGTAGCGTGTATGTGTGTGCCCTGTGATGGGTTGGCACTCCGTCCAGGGTGTATCCTGCCTTGATGCCCGATGACGCCTGAGATAGGCACAGGCTCCCCGTGACCCGAGGTAGTTCGGATAAGCGGTAGAAGATGAATGAATGAATATGTTTTTGGAAATCTTGCTGTTTTTGATTCTTCTCCTGAAAGTTTCATTTCTGTTTGAGATAAAATGATGGCGTAGTTATAAAAGTGAGTATATTAAATTTTTGGTGAGTTTGCATGGTTTATACACACTGAACAAGGACCACTGATAAACACTGTCATATAAACTGCTGATTTATTTATTGATTGATTTATTTACGATCTGTAACTCTCCTCTGGATTTTCCTCTGAATTGAAAGTCGGTCTGTCGCTTTACAGCAGCGTTCGCTTTCCACCCGGATATTTGCATAAAAACAAATCGAAATCGCTCGATCGGATGAGTGTGGCTCAAAAAAAAACAAAAAAAACAAACGACCAAAAAAACGACGGGTGAAACATGATCTTGTTCGCGAACAGGACATTTCCATGTACAGCGAAGTGCTCTACAGTGATTTCCAACAATTTGAAAAAAATGAAGTTAAAAAAACAATTAAATCATATAAATACTGAAATAATTATTCACAAGTAAATTCATTCATTCATTCATCTTCTACCGCTTATCCGAACTACCTCGGGTCACGGGGAGCCTGTGCCTATCTCAGGCGTCATCGGGCATCAAGGCAGGATACACACTGGACGGAGTGCCAACCCATCACAGGGCACACACACACACTCTCATTCACTCACACACTAGGGACAATTTTTCCAGAGATGCCAATCAACCTACCATGCATGTCTTTGGACCGGGGGAGGAAACTGGAGTACCCGGAGGAAACCCCCGAGGCACGGGGAGAACATGCAAACTCCACACACACAAGGTGGAGGCGGGAATCGAACCCCCAACCCTGGAGGTGTGAGGCGAACGTGCAAACCATTAAGCCACCGTGCCCCCTCTTTTTAATTCAGTGGGTTTTTATTTATTTATTTATTTATTAGTTTGTTTGTTTGTTTGTTTATATTTATTTTTGTTATGGGGCACGAGACATCACCAAGAGAACAAGAATTCTGGTTTCTGTTTGCTCAAATGGCACTGATTCATTTCCATGAACAGCAGTTTATATGAACACACTTGTCATATAAAGAAACACTATCGTTCAATAGTGACAGCTTACACGAGGAAAAAAAACGTTTGAAATTGTTGATAAGGTGACGTTTTCTGTAAACAGATTTAAGTTTATTTAATCTTTATGGACGGAGTCTCCAGTGTCAGAGTCAGAGGTGAAGCTGTAACACCTCCATGTTGAATTATTGCTTGGCTGAACAATTTAGTAACGTCTGTGATTTCCTAGGTAGATATCACTACACTTTAAAAAACAAACAAACAAACAAACAAACAAACAAATAAATAAATATAGGTGTATCCTGTTCATCTCCTGCATATGCAGTCTGGATTGTCAGACTCTAACCAGCATCCTTTCTTATTTATCATGAGCGGTGTGTGTTTGTGTGTGTGTGTGTGTGTGTGTGTGTCTGACCTTAGTGAGACTGATCCTATCAGAGAGAATCCGAGAGTAAATTAAAGAGTGCTGCACTTTTGCACTTGGTTCTGGCACGATCGCATGGAGCCAGAGGTCTTCTAAAGTTTGTTCTGACACAGAGTCAGAGGACACACTCACACACACACACACACACACACGCACACACACACAGAGGACAGGCTGCAAGAGGAATGGTGTTGTGACTTTCTGGGTTTATTTTGTGTGTTTTTTTTCCCCCTAATCTCAGGGCTGGACGATTCAATCCTTCTCTCTGCACAAATCATACAGTCTGCTGAACACAGACACACAAACACACGCACACACACACACACACATGCACACTTACACAGAAACACACAGGGAGATAGATTGAAGACTGAAAGTTTGAGAAAAACAGATCTGTTTCCCAGGATTGAAGTAAACAGAAAGAAAGAAAGAAAGAAAGAAAGAAAGAAAGAAAGAAAGAAAGAAGAAAAAGAAGAAGAAGAAAGTAGCAGTAACAGATGTGTTCCATGTTAGAGATGTTAGCACTGACCTGCAGAAGTTGTGAGCTCCCAGTCCTCCTTCTCCGTTTGGATACTTCAGTGTGTTGTACGGATGCTGGAACGTTTCATTCCAGAAAAGGCACGGCTTCCCTCCGTGAAGACTCGTCTGATTCTGCTGCCCTCGATAATCCTCACCATTCACCGTGTAGCATTCTACAACACACACACACACACACACACACACACACCTTTAAATATCATATACAAAGGTTAAATACAAAATAATCCAATAAAGCCAGTGCTGTGTAAATGTTAAAAAATTCTTTTATCATTTTAATCATCTTTTTAAAAAGAAAGAAAGCATAAGAAAGAGAGAGAGAGAGAGAGAGAGAGAGAGAGAGAGAGAATGTTACACTGCACTAACTCCCCTGAACTGCACCACTGATAATGGAAAAATGTCTTCATACAGCTGATGTGTCTTTGTCGTGTCTGACGTGAACATTAACTGAAGCTTCTGATGTAAATCTGGTTGAATTTCGATCAGTCTGAAACCTCCTTTCCTGTGGTGTGAGCTGCCTCTAGCGTGACCAGCTTTCTCATTGTGTTTACATTGACATGATCATTTTGAACAGTTAACCTCATTTTCTGCCTCAGACATTCATCACAAACAATAACAGGTGCACAAATAAACTTTAATTATGTGAAACGCCTCAGGACGATTGGCTGAGGCTGATCTCTGGTTTCTTTTGTCTTACCAGATTTCTTACACAAATGAGTCGTTACTCTTGTTATTTAGCTTGTGTTAGCATGCTAGTCTGACGCTATGCTGTGAGTCATCAGAGAGGGCACTGAGGGAGCGGGGGATGGGCAGGGAGAGCAGGGCAGGGGGAAGGGCAGGTAGGGGAGGTGACAGGGTGGGGTAGGGGTGTGTTAGCGGGTTTGGCAATTGAATCAGTTATCATTAAGTTTTCAGAAAATCAGGTTCGAGGAATAAATTAGGATTTTTTTTCTTCATGTCTGTACACTTGTGATGTGAGGCGAAGGCGAGGCAAGAGGAAGGAAAATTACAGCTATCGATTAAAAGAAAAAGCTGAAGAAAAAACTGTTTTCCGAGTCAAAACACAGACGTGGCGTGAGTCTCAGTGATCAGGTTGAAACTCACAAACTAAGGTGTGGTGATAATACTGGTGTCTGAATTAATTACAGCGTCATAATATAACAGGATAATTCATTTAGAGACACCTTTGATAGTGATTGATCTCTGAAACGCAAAAACATGATTACATCATAAAAAAAATATATAATTTTGCCGTTTAAAAGTACGCTGGATTTTCAAATACACGTCCAGATTATTTTTTTAATATTAAATTTGAATGATTGATTTTTATTTAATGAAAGATAAAATATTCCACTTGCACTTTTTTACATACATATTTCAGAGTTTGCGTGGATATAAATTTTCTAAATTTATTTCTAAAAAATAGACACGATCTCTACAATCAAATATAAAAAATAGAAGTTATATAACGCCTTTAACAGATTTGTGTTGAGATCCTGTCCTTATATTGAAAAAGAATAACTTCCGGTTTTCTTATTTTTATTCTTGACTAAATTAAGAAATAAAAATTTAACAAATAAAAATGAAATATATATTATATATATATATAATATATATATATATATATATATATATATATATATATATATATATATATATATATATATATATATATATATATTATATATAACATTTTGGTCAAATGTACTGTTAGTAGATAACAATCAAACTCCATGCACACATGGTGAAGAACCGATCGAGAACCAATCCCCAGACCCGAAGATGCAAAAAAAACATATACATAAACATATCGTTGCTGTCGGGCGGAAACCTCGTAATGTCCAAAACCGTTATTTTTCAGGAAATGAAAAAAACGCCGTACCTTATCTGCAGTGCACAGGGTTTAGTCCGCGTTGCAGTGGATTGTCTTGCGCTAAATTCCTGTCCTCAGACGAGCACCAGAACTAGCGGGGGTCATGATTTTTTTTTCTTTGAGCCCAGTGTTTTGAAGACATTTACCTCAGAAGACGTGTTGATTCGTTGAGACTCTTCTTGAGGAGAAATATGTC
The DNA here is from genome assembly GCF_030014155.1 of Tachysurus vachellii. Lineage (NCBI taxonomy): Eukaryota > Metazoa > Chordata > Actinopteri > Siluriformes > Bagridae > Tachysurus > Tachysurus vachellii. Next base: position 24,865,491 of record NC_083471.1, on the reverse strand, counting down.
GTGAAGCTCTCCCGCAGAGTGAGGAAGAGGTGGACAGTTGAAGTGTCCAATGGAGTTATGAGATTTGCGCTCAAGCTATTTTCAAGACTTTAGATTGGTTAATAACTTGTATAAATAACAGACCCACGTGGGGACTGACCAATAGCATCGATATGTGAAAAAATATGAAATTGACCAAATTTGGACATACGAGGTTTCCGCCCGACAGCGACGCGATATATTTACAATAAATACATAGATAGATAATACATACAGTGAATACACACAGTTTCCATATAAGTTCTTCATATATCACTACAACTCCAGTAAAACCATAATACTGTGTAATACATTGTTTGGCAGGTGTTTAAATCCAACGCCTCATTAAATCTAACAATCTGATTCACGGAACGATTAAAAACTGTATTATCACATTGGACTGTCTTCTGTTCCGCACCTACAATCCGGATCAGGAAATTTCACCCCTTCATTAAAGTCATTATTCTGTCACGGCTTTTAGCTTCCACCTATTTACCTGACAGTCTGCAGTCTGACATATGAAGATGAGACTGACATGTGAAAAGGTTGTTGAGGTAATATAATTAAAACCCGTGAGCGTGTGTGTGTGTGTGTGTGTCTCAGAACAGCGCTCAGCTTTTAGCAAATCTCACTTTTCCTGCTGTTGAGAACGCTTTGGAAAAAAAACAGATTTCTAGCTTCAAATTCTTGCAATTTTTTTGTAGATTTAAATGAAACCAATAAGGCTTTATTATATTAATACAACAAATATCATGCCCTAATTTGCAGCAATTAAGTGTGTGAAAAGTGGACCTGCAATTTAAAAGCAACAGTTGTGTGAAATACTGTATGTGGTAGAAAAACAGAACTTTGGAAAATAACATTGTAATTACTGAACAATTAATCTGGGCTTCCAGCAATTACCACTAAATAACTGCACTCAAATTCAATAGGACAATATTGAATGTTGAACATTTTGGTCAAAATGCAGTAAAGATCGGCGTTGCAAGCGTCACGTGATGAATATCTAACCCAAAACTGCAATATTGTAATATTTTAAGAAAGTATTGAATCAGAATTGGGGGGGTCACGGTGACTTAGAGGTTAGCACGTTCGCCTCACACCTCCAGGGTTGTGGGTTCGATCCCCGCCTCCGCCTTGTGTGTGTGGAGTTTGCATGTTCTCCCTGTGCCTCTGGGGTTTCCTCCGGGTACTCCGGTTTCCTCCCCTGGTCCAAAGACATGCATGGTAGGTTGATTGGCATCTCTGGAAAATTGTCTGTAGTGTGTGATTGCGTGAGTGAATGAGAGTGTGTGTGTGCCCTGTGATGGGTTGGCACTCCGTCCAGGGTGTATCCTGCCTTGATGTCCGATGACGCCTGAGATAGGCACAGGCTCCCCGTGACCCGAGGTAGTTCAGATAAGCGGTAAAAAATGAGTGAGTGAGTGAGTGTGAATCAGAATCATCATGAGATGTGAGTGAGGTGTTATTCTAAAAAACGCTCATATTATTAAATCCTAATGAATGTGATACTGTTTTAAACGGGTGTGAACATACCTCCACAAATTTAATACCTGCTTTTCGTTAGTGCAAATGTAACACGCGATTACCTTTCCTGAAAGGTACACAAAGTCCACAATTAATCCGTGTGGTACTGACTCTGCCCTCTACAAACAACCTAACCCAAATATTAATTACGGTAAACACGCACACAACCCGTGACATGCTAGCTTGCTGAAATCCTCCCTACAGTATCTTCAGGGTGAGACGTGTGTTTTTCTCTCTGTTAATAACCTTACATAATTTCAGTGCTGATGATACCCAATTTGAGATGTTTTTTAGATGAACAAGCTCTTGGTGTGTCTCAGGGAATAGAAATCGGTTTGATAGCAACGTTTACTTTGAAGATAGAAACGTTTGTGTGGAAAAAAATGAACCGTTTTTGTTTTTGTTAAAACTTTTAATTTACTTTTAAAACTAGGAATATTTCGCCCCTAGTATTGTAGAGGAAAGCTCTACAACACTATTGTAGTTATAAAACACTACGAAATTCTCAAAGCTCTGAGTGTCTACTTTCATATGAGCTTCATATTAACACCAATGTGGAGCGAGACATGACAAAGACGATCAATGATCTGTAAGGACGCAACAAAACAGGAAGAAACTCCATTTTTTTTACCTCTGGGAAAAGTTAAACGTTAAAATGTGGATATTTTATCTTTGAATATGTAAATACTATGAAAATTCCAGTAGTAACTGAACAGCACTATTGACTTACAAAAGCATACTAACAGACTTTAAAAAAAAACTCATTTCCCTTCTCCATTTTAAATTTGCAAACGAGAAACAGTCTGCGATAAAAAAAAAAAAGTGTATTTTTGAAGATTTTAATTAAAAGGCCCGACGCTGTTGTGACATGACTGCAGCTTGCTTTCTGTAATTGCCATCATTGAGAAAGCTGTTCTGATTATTAATCAGCTCTTGGCATGGAGGCTGGTGTACTGTATGAGGTTGACAGGTTTCGTTTGAAAATTTGCCGATTACCGAGAAAGCGTCAAGAAACGAGGTGTTGCGGAAAGTGGAACCAAGATTCACACCAGCAAGCAACATTTTAGCAACACGTTAGCATCCAAATCTGATATACAATCAACCAATCAGATTGAGCGATTCATAATTTTATACCAAATGAGTTAACTCTTTTTCCAAGAAACCAAAAAAATGGAGTTTGCTTCTGTTTTTGTTGTGTTCATGTTGATGATCGAATGTCTTTGTCATGTCTCACTCCGCAGTGGCGTTAATATGAAGCTCTTATGAAAGTAGACACTCAAGACTTTGTATTGTTTTATAAGGATTTCTGTTTTCTCTTTCACACAAATGTTTGCATCTTCATAGTATATGTTGAAATCAAACCCATTTCTGCTCTCTAAGATGCTCCGACTGCTCGTTCGTTTAAAAAACATCTTATATTTTTATCTTCGACACTAAAATTCGGTGTAATTAATCCTGGGAGGGAAATTAATTTGTCGTAGCAGCTCGGTACATTTAAAATACAGTAAAGATGAAAAAGGAGGGTTAAAATTGTGTGAACTGGTTTAGAATAAATTAGACCAATCTTAAGATGGAAAAAGCCTTGCTGTAATACGTGCCTTGTTTAAATGAAATTTTTAAGTAGCCCAAATAATCTAGCTACAACATTCCAACTCTGCAGTAAGTTAACCCACTACATCAAGGCAGATCATTAAGCTCTGCTAGGTGGCACTATTATTCTTCGCAAATAGTACTCATGCAAAGCTGGGAAACATTTCGAGGCCTGGGACTCAGAAGCGGTCCATGAGTCATACCGCATGTCCTCCGGAGTAATTACCATATTCTTTTTGTAATCTCTGGCCAAGCCACAAGGCGAGCGGGGAGGATGCCCTTCGGAGCCGCTCGCATTACAGTTGAGAATACCGGCGTAAAGAAAGAAAAGCAGGAAGAAGAGGAAGAACAACTGTGACTTTTGAGAAACACTATGTGTGGGTATGAAGATCAGATGGGGTAGCCATCTTGCTTGTGTGGCTAACCTCTCTAACCGAAAAAGCTTTCTCAAACCGGCTGGACTGAAATAAGCCGGGCTGGACCAAGGGTAGTAATTAGCAGCAGCTTGGTTTGATGTGGTCGAGAGGCACAATTACTCTGCGGCGACCAGGGGAAGCAGGAATAAGAGGAACGAGATAAGAAGGTCCGTCCATGATGAATAGGGAGTTAAAAACCGACGTCGTTCAAAGCGCTGCTGTTTTGGGATAAGAACTCACAAGTCGCACGCGCCGGAGCGAGTTTAAGGCCGCGAGAAGAAGGTGATGGCCTCCGTTCCAAATCCAGACCATCTTGCTCTGTCATAAAGAACTGTTTCCCCTGTATCGCCATGTGACGTCTTTGTTGTGGTTGGATTACAGACTTTGATGGGAAACAGAGCTCTGACCGCATTAAAGGTCGAAGTGGGGGGAAAAAATGCTATAAAACACGACCACTTATGGAAAAAAAAAACGACAAGGAAGAGAGGGAGACCCGGCGCAGGCCTTAAACAAGAGGGTCCTAAGAGCAGACCTCATTCGCGAAGAGTTGATCACCCTGTTATTACGTTCGAAAGGATTTGAAGCTAATTGCTTCCACATTGAGTATCCAGATGCTGTCGTATCTAAGTAAAAGACAGAAAAAGGGGATGAAAAAAAAAGAGCGTGAGCGGTTTCACAGTCACGTAATTGATATCAAAATAAACAAAACACAAAGGACGCCCCTCCAGCAGGGAACGCAGGTCATGCCATGATGTGTTTACTCAAAAAACTGCTTTGTAGGGGGATGAGATAGAGTTACATGAGGACAGATGCACCATAAACAACACAAACAACTGTGCCTTGAAGAAAAATGGACTCTGAGGCCAGGGCAGAGGTGCTGCATGCTAATCCAGGCTTCGTGTCATCGTTGGCGCTGTCTTTCTCGTGTAAAAAGTCGCTATAAAAAGGACACCGAGTATAGATAAGCTTAATGAAAGTTTAAAAGTAAAATTCAACAGTTTAATCGGCTTAAACAAACTTAGCAGTGCTTTATGTCATAGCGAGTATCCTTTCTGCTACTGTTCTTGATACAAAATCACACAATATATCAGCTTAGCATTATATTATCTTTCCAGAAGTAGCTAACTAAACGTAACTAGCCGGTACACCGGCGAGCTAACTTTTACTCTGTAAAAATTTATGAAGGTTTTTAAGTATTTATTTCAATGGAAATTATAGCAATAGAGGTTAGCAGACATTATTATAATTATTATTATCATCTAATTTGTGCAACATTCCAAATATTTGAGGTTCATTTCATTTACGCACGGAAGATGTTCCTGTCCAGAACTTCAAAGGAGTTGCTAATGATAAAAGGTTTGACAGACTGGCTGAGGTAAATTTACAACATCAAGACTTTACTTTCCTGACATTTCATAACAAGAAAAGCAGGAAATACATGATCTAGTTCCCCTGACAGAAGAAGGCTATTTGTAGCACTTTTACCTGACCATATCTTGCAGTTTTGAAACCAACGATGCACGACTTGAAGTAATGATTCTCTAAAAAGAAAAAAAACCAACAATACTTTTTTCTTTTTTCTTGTTTTCATGTATCTGATCAGCTAAGACATGTTTGGTGTTCCAGTTTTGCTTTTTAAGATTTTAAACTACATTTAAAATATATATATATTGTAAAAGCTTACCAATAACAAAAGATTATTATCACCTAAAACTTCTATTAATACACATCCAAATAATTTGTTAAGCTACATAGCAAATAATCAAGCTGTTCCAGCAGCTGTGGCTGAGAGGAGAAGCGAGCGTGAGACATACGCTAGTAGAACAAATTATTCTGTTTTGGATGTGAGAAATCACATGCCAAACCATTCCCTCGACTCCAGAACCACATCAGACTTCGACACACTCATTCAGCATTCAGCCCATCAGTCCCTGGAGGAAGTTCCTTCCACAAGAGGGAAGACAAACTGACGCTAGTTAAGTAAGCATAGGCCTTGGGACCATGAACAATGCTGTTCAGAATTTAAAGGGACGGTTCAAGGAGCTCGTTCCTAAGGTGATCCTTTTAAGGATTAATAAATCCGGAGTGTCGTTCGAGACCACTTTCCTGTTCTAAATTCGGCAAGGAAAATCCTGAGCCAAGCCGAGAAAAAAAAAACATAATTACCCCTGTTCCTGTCTCATTTTCTTGGACTCCTACCCCAGCCTGAGCAGTGTATCACATTTACCTCAGGCTAATACCCACTTACTCTAGGCTAAGAATAGCGGCAGGGCTAACCACTCTAGCCACAGACCCGGGCTTCCTGTAGAAGGCGTAACTCCGGGTTTATCCAAACACACAGGCTGACCATCAAAAGAGAATCTGTAAAAGCTGGTCTCGCCTCAGTGTAAAACTGCAGCACACGAAGCGGTGGTGTTTTCACCTCTTGACTCTCCTCCTTTCCACTTTCTCTCCCGCTTTCTTCCGCTTCTCGTTCATGCGTGGCTTTTTGTGGAGAGAAAGCAAAGCGACCGTTTAGCCACAGAGCGCTGCCAGAACCCTGCTGCTTGGATGTGTAAATATCTAAATATAAAAAAGGGGGGAAAAAAGGCCTGCAGCAGCCTGTCGTGATGGTATTTATATTTGTTTACAGGCTTTTCTTTAATGACTTACAATATGCTCAGAGTTTCCAAAAAAAAAAAAAAAAACAGCAAAATTATAGATGGACGGAAAGACTAATTAAATAAATATATGTCTAGCAAAAGTGGATTTTATTTACTACTGCTGTATAATTATTTCTACTATTACAATTTACTTTTTTAAATTCTGTGCATGTTTGAACATAAACTATATTTATATTAAAAAAGTTTTAAAAACAAAAAAGATATGTTTCAGGCTTTTGTTTATTTGTTTTTTTTTAAACATCTGCATCTATCTATCTATCTATCTATCTATCTATCTATCTATCTATCTATCTATCTATCTATCTATCTATCTATCTATCTATCACGATCACTCTCTCTTAAAGAGTCTCCCAATTAACTTAAGTTAACTTAATGTTAGCCGGCTAGCAGTGACATCCTCTCAGGAATTCCATTATTGTTTGGTTTGTTGTTAGCTTTGTTGTTAGCTTGCTAGCTAGTATTTTCAGTGAGATTATAATCCTAGCTAACAGGAGCTAACCTGACAGGATTTCTGAGAGAATTTTCACGCTTGTTCATGACAACAATCCTGTCAGAAATGTGATGTACTTAACAGTCAGTTGTTGTGAGAATGACGCTGTGGTGTTGTGTATGTTTAATAACTGCTTGTATATTCTTACAAACAGTGCTGATGTTGTTTTTTTTCTGATGTTTCTAATATTTTGAAGGAGAAACCTAAGGCGTTTTGGCTCACATCACACACACTGTCATGATTTCACGCTTCAAATTCAAGTGAAGTAGGAGCATGACGAGTCCATCAGGCACAGCTTCAGAAGCCCGGGTTCAAAAAGCTCGTTTTCAGATTGCACGTTGGTTCAGAGGCCTGTGGGATTGTGTTTTATTGTGGTTCCCCGTGTCTGGAAAGCGTGATTAAAGCACCGAACCGCGAGAGATGAGCTCTGGGAGGTTACAAGGTTAAATAAATAGCACACTAATCACAGGCTAGTGCTGCACACACTGCTAAACTCCCTCAAATCAGCTCTGACAGGAGAGCAAACAAGAGGAAAGGGAAAAGAAGGAAAGGAAAGGAAAGGAAAGGAAAGGAAAGGAAAGGAAAGGAAAGGAAAGGAAAGGAAAAACAGGAGAGGAGAGGAGAAGAGAAACAGGAGAGGATAGAGAGGAGAGAAGAGGAGAGACAGGAGGAGAGGAGAGTAGAGGAGGGGAGAGGAGAGGAGATGAGACAAAGGAGAGGAGAGGAGAGGAGATGAGACAAAGGAGAGGAGAGGAGAGGAGAGGAGAGGAGAGGAGAGGAGAAACAGGATAGAGAGGAGAGAAGAGGAGAGGAGAGACAGGAGGAGAGTGGAGGAGGGGAGAAACAGGTGAACAGAGGAGAGGAGAGGAGAGGAGAGGAGAGGAGAGGAGAAGAGATGAGCGGATAGACAGGAGAAGAGGGGAGAGGAGAGGGGAGACAGGAGAGAGAGGATGAGAGACAGGGCAGACAGGAGAGAAGAGGACAGACAGGAGAAGAAGGAAGAGGAGAGGAGAGACAGGAGAGAAGAGAGAGGAGAGGAGAGGCAGGAGAGGAGAGACTAGAGAGGAGAAAGAGAAGAGAATATAAAAAAGGCGAACATATTAAGACTGATGAAGAAAGGACAGATAAATTGTGGAGAAGAGGATGAGGAAGAGATGTGAATAGAATATGAAAAGAGTGAAACACATCAGGAAGGAAGAGACGATTAAAGAAGAGGAATAACTGATGGATTTCCACCACAGTCACTTGTTCCAAATTACAGTATAAAGCAAGAGAGAATGAAAGAAAGATTGAGGGGCTATTTAATTTACATTTCCCTTTGTAATGGTTAAGGTCAAGAAGCCAAACCTCATAAAAATAACAGCACAACAAAGATACGTGACGCCCACCCAGAGTCACGATTAACGTCCATACGTTTTCCTGAGAGACCAAACAAGTCTTTATACACTGAGGAAACCCGATATGGCTGAGAAACATGTGCGTGTGGGTGTGTGTGTGTGTGTGTGTGTGTATATGTGTGTGTTTTGGGGGGGTGGGGGGTGGGGGGGTGTTATGTATGCTGTCTAGCCTGTCAGCATTGTGAAGAAGTGTTGATGGACTTCAGCCAAGTCTGGAATCAGTTCATTTAAAGGAACAGTTTCACTAAAATACTAAAAGCAGGACGTCTAGCCCACATGCAGTCAGACATGCTTTGGGTCTGACTTATACTCTAAACTTTTATCTGGAACTGCATCAAAGTGAAGGAAGTCTACCTCACGTAAATACATGCTCAAATCTTTTGCCTTGGATGACATCATTAAACTGCGTAATTTCATTTTAAAATAAACACAAGGATACTAGCTGAATGAATTTGACTATGCAGACTAATTAGCAATTAGCGTGCACACGTGATACGTCACCTCGTTAGTCATGTTAGTCATCAAGAGTAAATAATGCTCGAATACCTTTCACAGTACGTGAGGTGACAGCTGATAGCCAGAAAATTGCATAACAGCTTGCTAACACTTCATTGTAATTTCATTGTTAGCTACCGCGGTTTAGTCTCGGCAAATTGGTTTCTGTGTGAACCACAGCAAGGTACTGGACAAAACACTGCAACTTCATTTGCCTAGAGAGCTAGCTAAGCAGTTTATACAGGTATAAACACCAATTGATTGCTAATTTGTTAGCAAGGTGTTGATTATGAATCTGTCAATAGCACTCTAGCTATTCAGTGATTTTGTACATAATATATTTGCGTAGCGTCTTAGTTTAACGTATGTTAGCATGATAGTGCGCTGTGTACAATGTGTCTGTTATCTTTATGTGTTATTACTGTGGTAAATATTTCCTGAACAACTGAAGAAAAAAATTCATATATATTTTCAGTCAGAATAATTTTGGAAACATTCAACAAAAGACTTTAGGTTTTTGTAGGCTTGAAAAAAAACAAAAACAACAGTCTGTCGTCATGGATTCCAGGAAGGCACACTGTCAAGTATATCAGGCTAGTTTTCTTGCTAATTAGGTAACATTATAGCTAAACAAATACTTTGTTCTGATGACAAAGTCAGGTTTTTTTGGCGTCTTGATGCAATGTCAGAAATCGAAAATGGCCGACCCATAATATTCCAACGCTACATGGTGAGGTTTTGTTGATGATCCGAAACCAGAAAAAGGCAGGCTTCAATTATTTTTGACATTAAAACCTCATATCGCGAAATATAAACACGTTTCGGATGATCGACAACATTTCAGGGGTAAGTGTGAAAGTTTGACAGCTTTCATTTTGTGACCTGTTCCATTAAGAGTTTGCTTTTCTGTCTCTGACCCAGGATCGGAGTCTGTCACTGACACGCTAACAGCTTTAAGTGCTGTCATGCACTCGAATGGAAAACCAGTGGCTTTGTGTGGGTGGTGTCGAAGTGTGAAATCATGCCTGTCTGAAACGACTCCGACTCTGGAGAGCCTCATCGGGTTCCAAAAAAACAAAACAAAAAAAGAAACGGATTTTAATCCGCTCCCTTCGAACAGCATTTATATTTTTTGCCTTCCTCCCTCCTTTTCTGAAACTGCATCACTGTGGTCATGTTCCAAAATATTTCTGATAGCACACTAGGGTTCATTTTTAAGTTCAACGAGTGTCATCGGTTTAATGGCTCTCGAAGCCCAGTTACTATAATCCCACAGCACACAAACGGGAAGAAGAGACGGAACATTGCTATGAAACTGATTAGATTGACAAAAAGGTGTGAATTCCAAAAACTAGATCAATGACCTATGACAAAAGAAATTGAAATCAAGATGGCTGCTGAAATGACAGCCTTTGCTAGAGGTACTTTGGTATTAGGACAACATATAAAGTGGAAAAAAAAAAAGAGAAAAACTCGTCAAAATGTGAAGCTATTTAGAGAAAAGTTACAAAAAAAACAAGAATTTTCCCTGAATTATGATGAGTCTTAATGAATATGTCCAAGGTCATGATCTAAGGTAAAAAAGGGGCCAGATTTTGATTTGATGTCATTAATAAATATATTACAAAACCCCATTTAAAAATCCGCTGTGGTTTTATTAATGGGGCCTCGGAGTTCTACTGAACTTCCAGTGAACTAAAAGCTCATGGTCTGAGTTTTCCAAGTTTTTCGGCATTCACGCTGTAAGCCAAACACTCATCAACCCAACAATTTCTACAACAAACCCAAACAAATATTATGTGCTCTACATGTTTGGGATTGCTCAGAGGTCTGTGGAATGTTTCCTCTATTTTCACACCCTTTCTGAAGAGGCTTGCCAGGTCCCTTTTCTCCTGCCAACATTAGATTATTTTTGTTTGTTGGATAATTTTGTGGTGTGTGCCAAGGTCTTTCGACTCCTGTACAGGCAGCTCCCTTCCTACCCAAAAACCCCAAACATCAGCACTACAGAAAAAGCTCCAGAGATCCTGTCACATGAACCTTCCAAAATCCAATCTGTGTGGAAAACTGGTTTTACTGAGCAAAAAATCTCAAATAACTGAACACTGTTTGCAAAACAAATAAGCAAACAGAACACTTTTAAAGCTAACATGCTAGCATTTGATTATCCCAATCCAATAATTGCTTGGAATTTCTCATATTAGTGTTATATGTTATTACACTTACCATAAAAAAACAACTTTGCTAACATTGCTGTAGGTGTGTAATCTCAGGATACATTACATTAACTACAGTAGCTTACATAAAGAAAGGTAATATAGCACGACCTGACAAACACTGAGTGCAGCTTGGTTGCTAGACAGCTAACTATTTAGCTAGCTAAGGAAATGTGATCTGAGATATGTATAATGTATCATGGCAGCTAGATATGAGACTCAGTTTGGTAGTAAGAAAACTAGTTATGTTAAATATAACTAGATAACTAAACATGACATGACTTGATACATGATACACAGCTAGCTTGATAACAAAGTAGCTAGCTAGGTTATTTGACAAGAAAGAATTTAACTAATTAAACACAACTTTATGACTTGTGATTGTAATTTGCAGGCTAGCATTAGGAAAGTGTTGCTTAGTAGCTACAGTAGATAGCTAGCTAAGTTACTTAAGAGGCAAAACAGAATGTAACTATGTAATGTAACATGATGTAATTTGCTAGCTATCGTTAGTTTAATCAAGAAAACTACTAGTAAGACGAAACTTTCTGTATACTTGCAGATTATTAAAAGTTGTCTCAGACTTTTAATATTCTGCAAATATACAGAAAGTTTCATCTTACTAGTAGTTGTTACTGGGAATTCATAAACTCAGATCTGAAAATCTTTGAAATGAGCGAAGTAAGATTCTCTCAGCTGCAGCTACACACCTAACTACGGCACCCAGCAACCAGAAAAGCAAAACATGATGTTGATATAACGAAATGAAGACAAACAACTTATCACCGTGACACACATAATCGCTTTACATAAGACTTCACAACTGTTTTCTTTTTTCAGCATGTTTCTTTTTATTTTTATTGATTTTATTGAAAATGTATTTATTAAGTTATTATTACGGATAAATAAGAAACAACTGACACCCAAAGCAGACACCTGTTTCACATTTTGGCCCAAGTATATCGTTAGCGCTAGCCTCCCTTTAGATCTGATGGACACTGATTACAGGACACACCATAGCAGGAGGAAGAGGCGTGTGTGTGTGTGTTTGTGTGTGTGTGTGTGTGTGTGTGTGTGTGTTTGTTGCTCTACTGGTAAGGATTAAAGGTTTAGAGTTAGCTTTGTGTAACTCTTGTAAACTTGAAGAGCTCCGTGTGGATTGTGTAGACAGAACTAGAAGGGTTTGGTTCTCACTCTGATGGAACCCTTAATGGTTCCATGTAGAACCCTGAACAAAAATCACTTTTATTAAATGTTTTTAGTAGAACTAGCTAGTTTAAAGCAGCAGTATTTAACTTTTGGGACACTTCTAAGTATAAAAAATGTTTAAGTATCTGAGACTAAATATGAAGATATTAAAGTCAGAATGCCGCCAAAACAGTATCAGTAATGGACTGATTCCATTTCTTAATCAATTATTAACTGATTTGGAGTCAGTTCATCCACCATTCATCATCTGGAGTTCATCCAGAACTGAATCAAATTTCTAAAAATAAACTAAATCAGATAATGAAATAATTCAGTTGTACAAACCTGATTCAGTTCAAACCTGATTTAGTTCAAAACTGAAGTGAGTCCTTTATCCTGAATTGTGTCTCTGAATTATTTGCTTCATCACCCGTGACATGCTCCTGTTCACTCTGAGCCGAATCAACTTTGTAGAATTACAATCGACCTGATTCTTATCTGACTCAAGTTTACAGAAATGACCGAATCATTGCGTGGAGAAAGTTGGGAAAATATTTTTTTTTCTTTAGTGAAACAAAGATGTGAAGTGAAAAGATTGAAAGAAAATACATGCAGCAGTTTGTCTAACTGTCTGCATTCCTCTGAGATCTGATATCAACAGTAGCCTCTTTTTTTTTGTGTAACGCTTTGTCAGTCAGCTATGCTTTTCCCACTTTATCTCTTTCCACACTCCACTCCATGTTTATCTGATCCTGCCTTTCAAACACGCACAGAAAGGCCTGTGCATGCTGCGCCTCGTCCTCATCCTGTCCTTTTTTCTCTCTTTCTGTCTCTCTGCCTTTGTGCAAAAATGTCCTCCATCTTGCATCTCTTAGCACACACACACACACACACACAACTTTAACCAATGGCGTGAAAAAAAAGTGAATAAAAACCACCATATGTGCCACGGATCATATACGTGAAAAGAGAAGCAGGCAATCTGAAACAAAACAGGGACAAAAGCTAACAAAAGCAACTGCACAAGACGCAGCACGATCGAAGTCTCTCGCCCTCGGGGCCCGAATCAACTTTAGGTCAGTTGCACAAAGAGACAGAGAGACAGCATTCTGCCTGGAAAAGAATGACAGAGCAGGTGAAAAGTAAGCGAGAAAGAGAAAAAAAAGGCGCATCCTGGTATCATCTGAGTACCTGATCAGGTTCAGGGATTTATTCATGTCCGTGAGATTTAGTTTCACATCACTGGCAGACTTACGAGCAGCTAAAGTGACCCGTATTCATCCCACACGCACAGGCCAGAGTAAACCGGGGCTTAGATCGGATTAGATTACATCCTGCTCTTAACCGCTGATTTCAGTACATACACACACACACATACACACACTGGCAATGAGAGCAAAACACAATAGACAGAAAGAGAGCGGCAACAATTAAGCGCCAGATAAATGTCTGGAATACAATGAAAGGTGGAGGCGAGTCCCAAAACACCGAACCTCAACAAATGAAACTGTTTAAACAGAATCACATTTTACGTTTGAAATCAAACACATTTCAAAAAAGGTGTCATATTATTATATTATTATATTATTCACCTTGTACAGGGATGTGGTAGTCTAGTGCAGGGATAATTAATTAGTTTGAAAAGCATCCCAACTGAGAGGCTAGAGAGATCTGGCTTACAATATAAGCGATGAAGCAACAATATAGCAGCCCATATGCTGTATTTTTGCACCATAAGACAGCCAAGTAAGCTTTTTTCCTTCATTTAAAGATTCCTGTGTTGTAATTTGAAGCTACATTACAACAACACCAATGCATTGTAAGTAGGGTTTTTTCTACATCCAGCAATACCACACTCATTTAGAATTTAACTCATTTAACTGAGACTTAAGTGCATATAACAAAAAAAGTTCACAATATGGATTATATCATCATTATATGGTATTTGTTTTCAAAAATTATTTTATTATGTCTAAAAGAAGTTATGACTTATTTTGTTAATCTACAACTGCAACTCAATAATTGGCACAGTGTAGTGGTGCAGGAGCTGGGCTGTGTGTGTAAGGGATGTGTGATTACTCGTTTTAATGCTGTTCATGTGTGAGTGACGATTTGGACGTGTAAGTAGAGCTAGGGTAGTAAAGTACGGTAAGTTTCCACCGAATTTCCCTATTGTTACTGTGAAAAAAATGAAAGGAAAAAAGGAACAGAAGAAATTATACTAAAAAAATTTCTCATCTGTCATCGTCCTGTCATTCATCACGTCTCAAAGAAGAGGCTGCTCACGTCACTCGCCTAACGTCACATGACTCCTGCTCTGTGCTGTGACTGCAGCTCTTGCTTCACTTCATGTGTATGGTCAGGTGTCCAACTGAACTAAATTTATTATAGATATGTCTTTTTCACACCAGGCTACCTGAAGGGCCAGAACAAATGAACTTGCCCGTGGGCCGCTGATGGAATAGCCCAGGTCTAATGGTTAAGGTGTCAGACTACTGATTGGAAGGTTGTGAGTTCCACCAAGATGCCACCGCTGGGCCAATGAGCAAGGACCTTAACACTAAATTGCTCAGTTGTATAAATTGAGATGAAATGTAAGTGGTTCTTGATAATGGTGTCTGCCAAATGCTGTGAATGTACGAAGTGATTCATGATTCATGTCAAGTTAATTCGCCTGATTCGACACACATCCGATGAACTAAATCATAACAAAACATTGTTATCTAAAGTCATCTTAGCAACATTAAAGTAGCTAATGAACATGGGACGCATCATAAGGCATCATCACACAATCACTTCAAAACACGTTATACGGCTCAGGGTTACATCGGGTTCCTTAAAACGTCTGCATTAAGAAAGCAAATAAATACACAAGTCAAAGGCAGAAAAAAGTGACATAACACTATACCTCAATGATGAACCGAATCAAATTTATAGATCTATGACTCAGAGGAATTAAATTCTGAACTTCGTCCTATATAGATCTGAATCAATTCTGAATTCTTAAATAAATCGATCAACCACTGAAATTAATCTTTTGTTTTATACTTTTTTTTATTTTGCACTAATTTTTTTTTTTTTTAAAGAAGTGAATCATAATTAGTGAACTGAGTCATTCTGAACTTCATCGTACATAGACCTGAATCAATTCTGATCTGAATTCTTAAATGAATAAAATAACTCCTGAAATGAATCTTACTTATAGATAACTGTATCAAGTGACACATAAAATATATGCATTTATGTAATATATGAATAATATATGTTTTTAGATATTTTATTATGTATAGTTATTTGTTTTTTATACATATAGCACCGAAATGAGTTGATTCTGATTTAGGTCAAAGAAACTGATTCGAGTCAGGTGTGAACGGAGTCAGGTCTGAAATGATTCACATTAAATTGAATCCTGAGTCAAAAAAAACACTTAAGTTGACAATCTCTCCCTCAAACACAGGTGCCAAGCACTCGGAGAGGAATGGTCTGGCATTTTATATTTTCAGCACTGGCCTTTTATATTTCCTCTCCGCATCCCCTGTTCGTGCCGAGCACACACTCCGATGGTGGGGGACCAAAGTCAGCCTTCGTCTTGCGGTGAAAAAGTTCACGACGCAGGTCAAGTTCATGAAACTGCACAGTTTCTGGTCATGAAGCCTGAAATCAGAGTTCTATGGCTGACCACATAAGTACATGTTAGCTTTTTAAAAATGCTAAAATGTGGCCAACGTGGACATGGGAATGACGGAGACTCCCAGCAGATGACATACACTCACTGTGGCCTTGTTCTGAAGGATATAAACCATCTGAAGTTACTCAACCAAATGCTCGAGGTCACAAGGTCAAAAGTCAGATAGAAGACTACACAGCGAGTAGCAATGAGCAGATCAAATGTCAAACGCCGTCACGCACACACTCGTGGCCAGGCCTCCTTCTCTGAATCTAACCATGTTTGCTACTGTAAGTTCAACTAATTTAATGACACCTCAACATATTGTTAGCCAGCTAGCTGCTAAGTATTTATGCTAAGCTAGCATGAAACATGCTCTTTGTATCGCTAGTTATGTAACATTTCTAATAGCAAAAGCACTAGCTAAAGCTAAAAGAGCTTAGCAAAGTTTTCAAGGCTAATAAAATGAATTTAAAATTTAAACTTAATGTGAATTTTATGTTTATCATCATTCGATTATTTGTTATATCCGGCGTAACAGCGTCCAGCGTCACTGCGGTTTAGTTTCACAAAACCTCACTTCACAGAAAACCCATTACTTTGTGTCATTTTCATCCGTTTTTTTGCATATTCCTCGAGGGCTTGTCCTTCTTGGCAAATGGAGCATTATGCAAAAGAAGCCAGGGTGTTATTTTGATTATAAAAACAATTATTTTTGCCATCAGATAGTGCTGCTGAGGGACAGAGTGTTTGTGAGGCCGTTATTCATTACTGAGTATTCAAGCGGAGAGAGAGAGAGAGAGAGAGAGAGAGAGAGAGAGAAATCATGGTATTAAAAATGACAAGCTTTTTCATCACACGTGTCTGGGGAAAAATAAAAAATTGTGAAGGTGATCTTTCTTAAAAAAGTTCAGCTAGTTAAATAACTGCCATCTAGTTTAGCTAGCATACATTAGCATTAGCACAATGTAGCTTGCTAGTATGGTTAAAATTACTAACTATTATATATTGTAATTAATGTGCTTTACAATATTACACTGTCTAAAAAATTTTAGCTAACCAAATGACATTTAGTTAGCTGCCTAGCATGGCTAATATTGCTACATTTTTTTTATACTGTACTAGAAGTGTTTTAAGATCTTAAACTGTACCTAAAGTTTAGCACGTTATCTAACTGTAATTAAGTTTAGATGGTGTACCTTAGCATTAGCACCGTACTGCATCATGCTAGCTGGCTAATAAGTGTTTTACAATAAGCAACAATAAAAAATAAAAATACAAAAGAAGCAGAAAGAACACACAAATCAGGACCTCCAGTAGAAATCACTTGTCAAGTATTACACATTTTAGATTAGAAGGATAATATCCTTTTCACACAGACACACACACACACACACACACACACAAACACAAACACACAGTTGCTTGACAGTTGAATGTTTTGCTGTCCCTCAGCTGCCTCTCTGTATTACATTGAAATGACAGCGATGTGTGTGTGTGTGTGTGTGTGTCTTTCTCTCTCTCTCTCCCTCTCTCTCTCCCTCTCTCTCTCTCTCACACACACACACACACACACACACACACACACACTCTCGCTCTCTCTCTTATTGGATCACAGGTTATGTCAGTACAAAGCTACTGTCTTTGTTTTGAAATCACAGCACCAAAGATGCTTGTGTGTGTGTTTGCATGTGTTTGTGTATGTGAGTGTGTTTGTGTGTTTGCGTCTTGGCGTGTTTGTGTGTGTGTCCACTATAAATTAAAAAATGCATGTCCACATCATCATTCATCTGAAGTCATTAGCGGTTAGCTCAGGGAGCTTATTTAGCAGACGCTCAGCCCACATCAGTCTGTGCAGCTTTTAGAAACGGTTACCCATCGTTCCTACATTTCCCAGAATTCCTTGCACCACTTCCTGCCAACAAATCCTCACACAAACAGGCTGTAATTACAGATCGGGTGGATGACCTGGTTTTAAACTGACGGCCTCTTGAACTCCATGAAACTTCTGAAACCTTGATACTTTAATACAACCAGGAAAAAATAGCTTAGAAATGCTAACCTATAGGCTAGGACTGTTGCTATGGTAACATCCATTAGAGCCATATTTTACTCTTTTACCAGAAATGAAGGCATTGTAATGTAAAAAAAACAAATAAAATGTAAAATTCAGCTGTTATTTGTACTTGTTGTCATGGTTACGTTGGACAACATGGTAACATTATCTAAAGACCACAAAATTTTAGGTAGCGCTTGATGCTAAGTGTAATTACAGTGTTGTTTCAATCAAGAAGTCTTTTCTTGGTTATTTATCGACATATCTGAGTGAAATGTTGACATTCTCTATTATTCCATCTGGTTTCTATGGTTACTATGACTTCCCATTGTCTGTAAAAACTAAAGAATCTTAATGGCAGCATGATAGCTGGCTAAGCTGTTAGCCACAGTCATGCAATTCAGGCTTATGCAAGCATTTATACATATAATAATAGGTTTTTAGGTGTTTTCTGTACAACAAAGGACCTAAAAGATAAACTGTACTGTCCAGGTGCATTTGTACGAATGTGTGTGTGTGTGTGTGTGTGTGTGTGTGTGTGTGTGTGTGTGTGTGTTCCCACACGTATCAGAAACACACTTTCTGAAACCCTGACCTCTTTAAAACATGAGAGGCGACGTCAAATGCTCCCAGATGACTGAGGCCAAACGCACACACACACACACACACACACACACACACACACACACACACACACAAATAAACACACACACAAGTTATGTGGAATGACTGTGAAACAGCATAAAAGAGCTGGGAGACATACAGTTTTAATTCACACTCCAGATGAAAACTGTGTGTGTGTGTGTGTGTGTGTGTGTGTGTGTGTGTGTGTGTGTGTGTGTGTGTGTGTGTGCGTGTGTGTGTGTGCGTGTGTGGCCAGGAGACGCATGTCATGTACATGGCAAAAATCCTTGAAACTTGTAAGAATGAGAAATTGTTGTAGACTGACATTCTCTCTCTCTCTCTCTCTCTCTCTCTCTCTCTCACACACACACACACACATACACACAAAACACACACACAAAAACAAGTCATTTGGCAAAAATCACAGAGTGTCAGTCTACAAACCAGATGAAACCTCTGTGTGTGTTGTCTGTGTGTGTGTGTGTGTGTTGTGTGTGTGTGTTCCCAGAACAACATGTACATGGCAAAAATCCTTCAAACTTGTAAGAACGAGAAATTGTTGCAGACTGACATTCACTCTCTCTCTCTCTCTCTCTCTCTCTCTCTCACACACAAACACACACATGCACACACACATGCACACACATGCACACATACACAAACAAGTCATTTGGCAAAGAGATGAAAAAACACAGTTTCAGTCCATGCACCAGATGAAAACTGTGTTTGTGTGTGAAAAGGACAGAGAGAAAGAGAGCGAGAGCGAGAGAGAGAGAGAGAGAGAGAGAGAGAGAGAGAGAGAGAGAGAGAGAATTAATGTCAGAATACAAAATTGTCGCATTCTTACAAGTATCACAAGTTTCATGCGATGGTCTTGTTGCTGCCTGGCACATGCACACACACACACACACCCAAAATATACACATTAAAGGCTCAGGTTTTAAGTGCCATGTCTCACGAAACGCCATCACGATCACATCTATCAAAACACCAGCTCATCCTTCCTGCTGCGTGTTTCACATTCTGAGTTGATCAAAAACAAACTTCACAGAGTTTAAATCCGTGTAAATCGAACAGCTCGTCATTCGTTCCAAGTGACACAGACGACGCAAAATGACACCAGTCTTCTCTGTGTCCTTTCAAAGGAGGTTCTGAGATCAAATCTATTCAACTATAAGAACGTCACGAAGTTGAGCAAAAAATGTGCTGAAATACTGAAATTATTAACCACTATTTAGTTAATTACATGAATTATTAAAATAATTGACAAATTAAGGCTTCTCAACCTTTTTGCAGTCAGAGATCCATTTAACTGTACTTCACTGAATAGATTTATTCATTCATTCATTCATTCATTCATTTCCTACCGCTTATCCGAACTACCTCGGGTCACGGGGAGCCTGTGCCTATCTCAGGCGTCATCGGGCATCAAGGCAGGATACACCCTGGATGGAGTGCCAACCCATCACAGGGCAAGATTTAGAATCTAAAATCTTTCTAATCTCTTCATATTATCTGAAAATTGATACAGTGCTTATTAAACGCTCCGTTAAATACACTATCAAATACTGCTGCGTCGTGACTTTAATGTTTATATTTTAATATTTCTGTTGGATGTACTGTTTACTTCATGCAGCTCTAAAAAAAAAAACCTTGATTAGGATTTTTTATTCATATTATTTCCTTCCAGCAGTTGGTTGTTTCTTTGGATTTGATGCCTGGTGCTGGAACTGAAATTCACTTAAATTTGCTCGGTATTGACATACAGTAGCAAGGAGTCCATGTTTTCCATGGGCTGACCAAATTATGAAGGTTTTATTTTGTTTTGAGATTTAGAATCGTTCAGAACAGACAGGGTCAAGAGTGAAAAGCAAAGTCCTGATCATTTAGAGGTGGGTTAAGAGTAAAGTTTAGTGATTAAGAGGAACGGTAGAGTTTAGTAGCTTCTTTTCAGAGCATCTGCGCGTTTGTGTTGTTCATCTTCGTCTCTGAGACGACTTCTTTTACCCTGCAAGAAGTCTGTAGAAGGCTTGCTCTACATAAACGGCTTGATAACGTCCAAATTTTTGACTCTGACACCAGCAGACTTGGTAAATAAGCTCTTCGGACAGGCCGATATTCCTCCAACAGACCCTGTGTGACCTGAAGTGTACTCGACTGTTCAAAGTTCAAACCTGACATTAATGTATAGGTACAGATGGCAACGTTTATGTCCTGCCCCAGATGGAGTAACTTCTAATTTGAGTAGAAGCCTGTAATTAAGAGAGCGAAAAAATGAAAAAGGAAGCTTGGGGATTTACTTGAAACGTGACTCCTATTACAGCAGCGAGACGTCTGACTTATGTGGTCTCTAAGTGAGCATCGCTCTGGTCTCTGAACTCACAAATGAGAAAGAGAGAGAGAGAGAGGAAAGAGAGAGAGAGAGAGATCTTTGTACAAACACAATCGTCCGCTGCAGACGTCTGAATGATGGTGCATTGTGCTCAAATGTTGCCAGATCTGTGGGTTTGGACAGGAAAACAATCCATTGTCGACTTTCAACTGCTCGTGACCACTGAAACAAGACTCAATTCCCCTGAGTGCGGTTCGCAGAACGAGCTGTTTATGGTCTGTACTGTACATGGAAACAACAGATCTGTCAATCAGGCTGTTGTGTTTGGAACGGATGAGTTGCAGAGATGAATGAGCGAATCAGCACGACCTGCTCAGATTTACACACTCTTCAAATATCTCAAAATACTTCATCTCAAAAGAACCATATTATGGGCTGTTTTTAATTTGGATTTTAACAGTTTCATACATTATTCTATTCCTACAATGCTGTTCTACCTGCTGATAGTGGTGCAGCTGGATTCACTCCTCGCATCACCTCAGTCTAAGCAGAGAAGATGCAGCGGCACATCAGTGCTTTAGCCTCCCTGGCGCTCTCACCTCCTCATCTCAAACAGAGCTTCAACTCTCACATGAACCTCACACCAGTGCAGTCAATTCTCAGCCAGCTCAGTATTGTATCACCGCACTGCATTCTGGGACTCGGAGTTCCTAACCGCTGGATTTCCCATTAATATAAACATTGCTGAAAATAAAAAAACTAAAAAGTAAAGATGTTTTAAATGTTTGTCCATGTTAATAATATTCAGCAATGTAACTGCTCTAACAATGACAGTGTCACCCTGTGACATCATCACAGCACACAACCTCTAACTTCTCTTAAACACATCACAGATATTTTAACATAAATAGATTCCATCTGCTTTAGGGTGGAGTCTTGTTAGAGAAAAAAAAAGGAATATTACCTTTAAAATACTGGTTTAAGGAACGCTGCTGGAGATTTAAACTGCAACTGCTTGAACTTTAGAAATAAATGTATATTTTATTCTGACATATCATCAAGCGTCACAGCAACAGGTGACTGGAGGAAGTTACAGTACATCTCTCCAGATTTACCTACACCTTAAATCAATCTATGAGGTCACAAAAGTTTTTACACATCTTTACAGTTCTGTCAATCCTCTGTCAATTCTGTAAACATCACGATGTAGACAAATCTAACGAAAAAATATAAAATCATATAATAAATATAATAAATTATTTTATTTATTTTTTTGCTTTTGTTTTTTGCATTTTTTTTTTCAAAAATATTTTATTCCATACTGTTTGAAATTTTGTTTAAAAACAGTGATTATATGTATAACATGAATGTATATAATAAATTATTATTATTATTATTATTATTACTTTTATTTTTTGCTCTTTTTTTTTCAAAAATATTTTATTCCATACTGTTTAAAAAAAAAAAAAAAAGTCGATTATATGTATACCATGAATTTGAAATAAGAAGGCACAGAAAGTGCAGAAAGGTTTGTGCACCTCTGCTGCAGGTTGTTAAAGTGACACAACACGCGGATGCCGCTCACCTGAGTCGGGACGCCTGGACGCACACGCGCGCGCGCGCATGGTGAATGTTAAACAACACATGCCAAAGGAAAGAGAATAAACCGGATGATCGTGTGAACGCGTGTGAACGTGTGTAAAAAGTTTCAAAGTGAACATGCATGACATTATGTGACAACTGCGTAATGGCACTCTGGTGCAGGAGTGAAATCAAAAAGAAGTAAAGGCAGTGTGTGTGTGTGTGTGTGTGTGAGAGAGAGAGAGAGAGAGAGAGAGAGAGAGAGAGAGAGAGAGATTCCCGGTACTCACCCGTGGCGAAGTGGCCGATCGCGGACACCGTGGAGGAGAAGAAGGAGGAGAAAAAGAAGAGCAGCATTGAATCCATGAGGAGATAAAGAGAAGGAACGGCACAGCCAGCGCCAATGTACTGCAGAACAAAACCAAAACAAACCAAACCAAAAAGAAAAGTCTTCTGCTCGTGCTGCAGCGCGCGGAACCGCAAACCTTCCCGTGTGGCGAAACAGTGGCGCGCGCAAACGCGGTGCGCTCCTTGGCCACGGACAGGGTGAGTGTGTGTGTGAGTGAGTGTGAGGTTGAGTGTGTGTGTGTGTGAGAGTGTGTGAGTGAGTGAGAGAGAGAGAGAGAGAGAGAGAGAGACGCGCGCTTCTCTCGTTGCGGCTCGTGCTGCTGTTCACACACATACACTCAGACTGACACACAGAAGAAGGAGGAGAAGAAAAGAAAAAGGAAGAAAAAAAAAATGAGCGAGGATCCTATTACCAAATCACGTGACAGGAAACCCCGGGGAGGGCGGGCAGGCGAGCAGAGGATTCACCCCGTGTATACCTGCACCGGGTCCGAGCAAGTTCATCACCTTAGTGCACAACTAAGAAGAAGAGAGTCTGAGAAACAGCTCTGAACTTTTCACAATATTATTCATATATATGGTCATCAACTCCTGTTAGATTTCTATAATATAATAAATACATCACTGAACATGAGGAATAAATGACGCTGGATGGGACTCTGGTCCATCACAGAGCACGCGCGCACGCACACACACACACACACACACACAAACTAGAGTCAATTTATCTTAGCCACTTTTACCTATTGGTCAGTTTTGGGGAGGTAGGAGAAAACCAGGGAACCTGTAGGAAACCCACATGGAGAAACAGACATATGTTTATTCTATCTAACAGTTGTTCCCAGTCCTAGTTATATCTACACCAAACTAAAACAGCTCTGATTCAACGAGGCAAGGCGTCAACTCCACAAGTCCTCTGAAGGTGTGCTGTGGAATCTGGCACCAAGACATTAGCAGCAGATCCTGTAAGCTGTGTGACAGAGCCTCCATGGATCAGACCATGATGCTCCGCCGGATTGAGATCTGAGGAATTTGGAGTTCGATTCAACACCTTAATCTCTTTGCCATGTTCCTTAAACTGTTCCTGAATATTTTTTGCAGTGGAGAATAAAGATTATCCTGCAACAGGGGACACTGTTTGCATGAAGCAGTGTGCTTGGTTTAGGCAGGTAGAATAAGTCAAAGGAACATACACATGAATGCAAGACCCAGGGTTTCCCAGCCAGTTTAGAGAAGCTCTGATCCAGTCTGAAGGTGTTCAGAGTTAGTAGATCTAACCTGCAGCATTATCTTCAACCAAATATAAGCATCTCTTTAACATTCACCATCATGGATGATGGAGAACATGGAGAGCATTTTCACAGCCAGAATGAGAACTGTTAGATAGTTTCCTCTGCAACAGCACACTGTTTGTGAACCTGCACAGAAGAGGCCTTTTCTGGAGGAAACCTTCAAAGCACAGCTCCTGAACTTCACCGGGTGACTTTAGAAGATGGAATCGTAGCATGTGGAAATGAGTATCGTATTCAAAGAACCTCCAAGAAACACTGCGCTGTAAAATCCTGACCCGAATTATTAATGTTTCAGGGCTGTTCTGCAGCTGGTGGTCCAGAAGCTACAGTGAAGATCAATGGCTTCATAAATTCAACACGTCAACATGACATGAACAACTTACTCAAGTTGCACTAAATCAATATATAAATATACAGATTGTAAATATTCGTTATCTCATATACATAACTGTTGCTTGATCTAAAATAATTAATATTTTTATTTTAAACGTACAATTTAACAATAAAAAATATATATTTATAATTAAAGCTATTTTAATATTTTAATATGTTTATCAAAATGCACAAACATATACTGATAAATTAGCAAACATTTACTCATGCTAATCTATTCTAGTCAGCCATCTTTGTAAT
This sequence comes from Tachysurus vachellii, assembly GCF_030014155.1. NCBI lineage: Eukaryota > Metazoa > Chordata > Actinopteri > Siluriformes > Bagridae > Tachysurus > Tachysurus vachellii. Next base: position 24,840,958 of record NC_083471.1, on the reverse strand, counting down.
TGTATATTATTTAAATTATATATTATTTTATTTATTATTTCATTATTTATTTTATTATTATTATTATTATTTTATTTTTTTTAGAATCAAACATTTTTTCCATCTGGAATTCGGACAGAAAATTTTTAAATAAAGATTATGTTGAAAAGTTATATAATATTGTGACACCTATTTGCAATTAACAATACAAAATGTAATATTTAAATATAATAAAACTAACAACAATAATAAAACAGTATCCATGTCACAGTAATATACACTAATAAACATTTTATAATAATCGTTCTCATAACCCGGAATAGAAAAATAAAAAAGTAGTTGTAATCAACGTAATTTTTTATGTATTCATTTATTTATTCAAGGTATACTACAAGGGTAAGAAGAAGCTAAAAACCTTCATTTATTCACTTATTGTGCAAATCAACGTCATAAAACAAAAAACATAAAATTATTATTTTTTACATAATGTTTATTTATGTTATGGAAAAACACAGCTTTATAATTATTTATTCAAGTCATGTTTAAAGGCTAAACAAGGTGTGGTAAGATGACGATTTACATATTAACACATTAACTCATTACCACATTAACACCCTGTACAAGATGAGAGACAACCTCCTGGAGTATCCTGGAGTTTAGAGGCTTTTTTTTAAATATTAAAAAATATAAAACTATTTAATGATGAAGTGAGAGAAGACTGTCTCCCTCTGCTGGTCTCTCTCTCTCTCTCACACACACACACACACACACACACACACACACACACACACACACACACAATTACACACTTGCGCTCTGGCTGTAAATAACAGCAGGTCTGCATCTTCAGTGACCTCACCGGCAGCAAGAACGAGAATGAAATCAGCCTGAAAAAAGCACTGCTAGATCACTTAGTGTAAAATACCACTCGTGTGTGTGTGTGTGTGTGTGTAAGGATTTCGGTTTGGGTGTGGAACAAAATAAAAAGTGACCATGAGCTCATAAATCATTGCTGCGATGGTCAGACACTCTTCGGTGCATAAAAATCCACCATTTATTTTCCACCATCATCCCCATTACCACGGTTTCTGCCTGTTTTTTCCCGTCTCTTGATGTATGACTGTAAATAAATCAGTCCCTAAAGTAGCATTTTTAAGAGTGTCGCCAGTTCAGGACCAAAAAGAAGGACGGGAACTCATAGAGCGCAGAGGCATGCAGGGAATCATACACAGGTCTGGTCTGGACTTGTTCCTAAAGTTGGTTTCTTCAAGGCTGACTGCGCTCACTGGATCTCTGACCTTTGTTACATGGCTCATACTGTCTAATGTTATACACACCATATAATTAGCATGAACAACAGCGCATATACGTTAGCATTATCGTGTCACGCTGAATGATTTCATTCTCTCCAAAACATACTTACTGTTATTCAAAACCTACAATTGAAAACACAGCCTAATCCTCACGGTGCTGGTGAACGTATTCTGTGTTAGAGTTTATTCAACTCCTCACGTTGATTAGACTGGATTCAGTGGCAGGAGGTTTAAAGCGAATCCTAGAGTTTTCCTGTTGGATCTTTGGGTCTTTCTCGTATTTGACCCACAATATTTAGAAATCTCTTTCTAGCATGATGTTTTTTGTGTTTTCCTCACACATATGTTCCTGGTGTCTTTCGAACATTTTCATAGTAATTTATCGGAATCATTGAGGATTCCTGGTGTTTTATGGTCAATTGTTCTATACTCGTGTTCCCCAGTCATCTTCGTTATAAATATATATATATATATAGTTTTATATGAGAATGTAACATTAATTAAATTGTTTAATTATAGCATATGTCATCATAATGCTAGCTAGAGAACTAGTCCGAATTCTTTAAAATTTGTCCCTTTTTGTTTGGGAGTAATGTTAGCTAACTTGTTTGTTTGTGAGTATCTCCAATGTTTGTTAGGTTGTTTTGTTTCAGAATTTCTTTAATAATAGCTTATTTTATTTATGCAAAAAAAAAAAAATATATATATAAAACCATATATATGTATACAGCTAGCAGGCTATGTGTTCTGTAGCTGTTTATCATTTACAACTAGTCAATGAACCTAAATAAATGTAATAAGTATTGTGTTTCAAGTTTTTGGAAATCTAGCAGTCTCACATTTTCGATTTCTTAGCAGTGAAAATAATGTTAGGGTTTAAAATACATATAAAATGAAAATGAATAATAATAAAAAAAAGTAGAGGGGGAGCAGTCAGACTTAACTCAGGGAATCTGATGAAGTGTTACTTCTCTCTCTCTCTCTCTCTCTCTCTCTCTCACACACACGTGCACACACACACGCACACACACACGCACACACACACAAGCAAACTAACCTGTGGTTATCATCTTGTCCACTCCTGTCTGTGAATCATCTGTGTGTTTTTATGTTTAAACTTGTTTTTCCCTCAGTGGACTCTCTCTCTCTCTCTCTCTCTCTCTCTCATTTCCCCCTCTGGTTATTAACACACACATATCTTTCTCACCCCCTTAAGGCCATCAGAACTTCTACAACAATCAAAGCCAAAAAGATAAAAGTGAACATCCGAACCATCCCACCTGTACAGACCACCAGAAACACACACACACACACACACACACACACACACACACACACACACACACACAGATCCCCTTATGTTTCCAGGAGCCTGTAATTACAGTGCGAGTGCCGTGTCACCCAGCCAAGTGTGTATTATTAGCTGCTCTTATCTTCTTGCAGACGAGGCTCAGATCACCTGCAGCAATCGTTCACACCTGCAACTGTGCCCTTCATCTTCTTCTTCTTCTTCCTCAGCCGAAGGAGCGTGTGGGAGAAAGAGCACATTAACACCTGAGGCACCAGTTTACACCAGAGACATGACCGCTCATGAACACACAGCGACTGGACAATTTCATATCATGTACAAATCAATTAAATTCTAAGGACGTAATTCAACAAGGACAATAATTTGTTGTAAGATTTTATACACAAGTCTGAAAATTCTAATGTTTTAAAATCTTTACTCTGAACCTGAGGAGATTTTTTGTAAACCAGAAACACTACAGAACAAGTAATGCAAAATAATGTATCATTAAACTGTTCACGTGTGTGTGCCCTGCGATGGGTTGGCACTCCGTCCAGGGTGTATCCTGCCTTGATGCCCGATGACGCCTGAGATAGGCACAGGCTCCCCGTGACCCGGGGTAGTTCGGATAAGCGGTAGAAAATGAGTGAGAGTGAGTGAGTGTAAACTGTTCACAGGCAAGAAAACATAAATAAAATAAATTCCATTTAAAAAATTCATTAATTCAATATACAACATACAATATAGATACATTTTCTGAAAATGATCCAACTATTTATATGTCTACAATGATATTGTGACCTCAGCATTGGAGTTATAAAGGACACATTTCTGTTAGTCTCATTAGTCTAAAAAAGTCAAGGATTCTTTCAGTCCACAAATCTGATTGGTCATTTCAAGAGTGCTTATACGTCACAAATATACAGTAACTTCTGACTAAACCCTTCTCACCAGTATGCTGCTCTTTGCCCTATAGGACATTTTCACTCAGAGAAAACAAATGAATGATTTTCTGTCTGTGAGTCTGATCTAAAATTAGTCAATTCTAATTGTTTCATATTTGTTAGAACTGTAATGTAATATTAGATTTAAAAAACACCAAACTCAACACCTGTTAAGTAATTAATTTATCATTTGTCACATAAAATTAAACTGAAAGCTTAGCCTCTGATTTATTTGCTGTTATTCTGCTACTAGTCTGAGTATTAATAACAAATGATAACATGTCCATGGGTTTTGGTAGAAAAGAAGAACAGAAGTGGTCCTAGATCAGAACCTTGTAGTACACCACATACACAGCACATTTCTACAATCTAAAGAAGCTTAATTAAGTCTTTTTACCAGGATGCTGCTGTTCCAGATATTGACTTATGGGACATATTTATTCAGTATAAACAAATGAATGATTTCCTGGCTGAGAGTCTGATCTAAAATAAGTCAGGACTATCAGTGTGAGATGTGCGTTTTTCTCTCTGTTGATCAACTTTCACTGAATTTTAAAGATGCAAATTTTAGGTTCTTTTTAGATGAACAAGTTCTTGTGGCATCTCAGAGAGCAGTAAGAGGTTTGATACTACCAACTTCTTTGAAGAATCGAACATTTGTGCGAAAAAAAATGAACCTTTTTTTTTACTTTTCTATGAATATATCAACCCTAGTATCTTAAGGAAAAACAAACATACTTATGAAGCACTAAAAAATTTTCAAAGTCCTGAAAACAGTTTTTAGTTTTATATGAGGCATTAAACACCAGGTAACTGTTACTGGTTGTTTATTACTTAGTTCATACAGTGTGCGGAGAAGCACTCAGCTGACAACCTGATGAACCTGAACACACCTGAACGCACAATTTTTTAAAAAGTAACGTACCAAGGTTAGGAATGTTACTACAAGAAAGGTGTGTTTAGAAGATTATTTTCGTTGGCTGACAGTCACCTGTGTACATGCTGGCTAATTATTGCTAACTGTAAATTTTTAAACTTTTGTTAAGTACAAACTAGTAAATGCCTTGAAATCTCAGTCAGCTTATGATATCAAAAGAGCATGTAATTTTATTAAAAATTTCTAATGCTATCATTGAAGCTTTTAACTTTACCTACATAGCTAAATTTATTTGCTATTTTTTGGGAAAGTACTCAAATATTAGCTAGTTGTCTTTAAGATATATTGTGTAATCGAGTTTTTTTCTGGCAATGTAATCTAATGTGAGCTAGTTTGTCTGAACTTTTTTGTTAGCTAGCTAGTTTTGTTTAGGAAATGTTCTCAGTGATTAGACAGCTACTGAATGTTTAAGATCTTTTGTTTTAGACTGCCAGTTTTGTTTGGGGATATTTTCTAATGTTAGCTAGTTTTTGGAATATTCCATGTTAGTTAGATAGTGTTGTCTGGAAAATATTCTCTAATCGTCTCATAGCCCATTTTGTTTGCGGTATTAGCCTCAAACTGTGTTAGCTAGAATGTTTTGTCTGTATAATATTCTGTAATATTAGCTATCTTTATTTTGGATATTCAGTGTCAGCTAGCTAGTTTAGTGCTAATTCTTATTTTGTTTTGGATATTGTTTGTTAGCTAGCTAGTTTTGTCTGGAGAATATTTTCTAAGATTAGCTCAAGTTGTTTTGGATATTGGGTGTTAGCTAGCTAGCTTAGACAACATTGTGTGTGTCCTGGTGGCCTTGGCAATGTTCCTAAATTCAAAGAAACAGGTTTGTGTTATGATAAATGCTTGAGGCCAAAAACTCATTAAGGTTCTTGTTTGAAGCCTGTGCTGACAACCGCCAGTCCACCCAGCACAAAATTCCTCAGATTCTCCCCTGAACACGGCTCAAAACAAAGTGTTGTTTTAACAATGTGAGGTTTGTGTGGGAATGTGTGCGCATGTAGGTGTGTGTGGTCGGGTGTTACATTAGGCTAATCCAGGTCAACACCAGAGAATTAGTTTGTGAAGCTGCAAGGTGTTAGCTAAAAATAAATGAACATAATTTATGAGCTAATGTGCAATTAAAATTTTCTTTAGTTACATTAGTATCAGGAAAATTTAATTTATTGCAAGTTCTTTCAACGTTATATGACATCATCATTATTGTCACTGACATTATTGTAATATCGTTATTTAGCTTATATTGTAAGTTACATTCTAAATGTGTGTATTTAAACTTGTGACCCTAAGTTTAGTCTAATCTAGGACAATTTCAGTTAGCAAAGATCCTAAACATTTGCAAAACTTGTTAGCAAAAAGAAATTTCTGTTGCAAATAAAAAAGGGTTAAAATTTTTTCAAAACAACAATTTGTTTTGGTTCAACGTATGGAAAGTCAAAATGTCGAACATTTGCCAAAAGCCACATTCCAAATGTAGATGTTAGCTTACAGTCCAACCTTTTCTTTAGTACTGATATTTTTAGGAAGTACTGCACTGCACTAACTAAAATACATAAAAAAAAATGTAATAGTTAATTACATTCCAAAAATTGTTCAGGGCAATATGAGAAATGAAATTCTTGTTTTTGTGTTTCAAATATTTCACCTCTTAAAATAGTCAAATTAGGTTAAAAAATAGGTAATCCCAGCTAGTAAAGTTGTTATACTTTGTTGTTATATAACTTTTAAACATTATTAAATATTTTCCAGTTACAGTTTAAAGACAATGATTTGGATGAAATGCAAAATGAACAAAATTGCAAATGCTAAGAATAAATTGGTAGAAAAATAAGTAAAAATCAAGAAATCAACTGAAAATTAAGAAAGTTTTAAATGTATGATTACTCGAGCTCCAAAGTCAAGCATCTTTCCACAGTCTTCTGCTAGCTGTCATAGTTATCAAAATTCAGAAAGAAGCTGCTAAATGTGTATGTGCGAGTTTGACTTCCAGTTGAATTTCCAAACAAATTTTTAGCACTTTTGGAACAATGCTCGCAAGCTTTCCACAAAACAGGGTGGAAGAAAATTTCTTTCATTATGTCCTAACTTGTCAGACTAGATGCCTGCAATGACTAATTAATGAGCAACGACATTAGATGAAACAAACAGAGGAGCCTAAACAGTCCTTTTGTGCTGTGACATTATGAAAGGAAAATAAATAGCCAGAGGAAATACAGACATAATTCTTTTATGAACAAGTGGTTGACAGATTTGAATTCCATGAATCATTCCAATACACAAAGCACAAGGTTGGACTGCAATCATCAGATTAGAATTTACCACTAGTGCTTTGACTTTGATCTTTTATACTTTTTAGAAAATGTCAGTACCTAATGCTAACTAGCTGGCTAACACAAGCTGACAAGAGGATTTTAAAGTTATATTCATAAATGTGTGAAATCTTCATTGGTAAAACTAAAAGCTAACTGATATTTTTGCTAACTAATCTAACATAAAATTATTCAAGAAAGGACTTTATCTAGTAGTTCATTAATATAAGCTGAGTATTTCTAATAGGAGTGTCCAGCCATATTGTTTGTTGTTAATCAACATAGGTGACACTAACCTGACAGACATTCTAGGTGTTTAATGCTAATGCCAACCATTGAGCTAACAACAAAGCCAACCATTTCTAAGAGAATGTCACATTTATAAATGTGCAAACAATATATATCTTCATTAGAAAGTCTAGCCAGCTAGCTAATATGAGCTAAACTGACAGGATTTACTTTCATAAATTTTCAGTGTAATTTTATCTGGTATTAGCTGAATTGACAGACTTATTTCTTACATTTGTAAACATTATTTAGCATAGTAGTATGCTAATGCTAACTAACTAGCTAGTAGGCCCAAACCTGTCAAGATTTCAGATGATTTTTGAGTAATATTCATAATTCTGCACTTGTATACTGATTCATATAGCTAACGTGTGATTACACGACAGGATTTCTGAGAGGATTTTATATTATATTCGTAAAAGTTCTTTAATATTCCTTTAAAAAACTAATTTGACAGTATTATATTTTAAAAATTAACTGTTTCTTTTAAATAGCTGGTAGCTTTTTAAAGCGATATATTTAATTATAGCTATTAAGAATCCTGACAGGATTTCTGAAGAGATTTTTACTTCATATTTATAATTAGCTAGCATAAGCTAATTTCACTAGATTGCTTAATGGATTTGTTCACAGCGCAGTAATGCTAGCTGGCTAACATGAGCTAACCTGAGAAGATTACTCTGAGGATCTTCATGGCTTAATCCTAACTGCTAATGCTAACCAGAGCGTTAAATTTATTTTTTACCATCTCTTGGAAATTCATGAATCTGGTCTTAAGAGCTTTCAGATGTTGTTTCTCTCCACATCTCTCTCTTTTTTCCCCTCCGTCATTTTGTTCCTTTAAATAAAAAGTCATTTCTGCCAAAACATTCCCTGACAAACGTCCTAACTTCACTGCAGAAAAACCACAGGAGGCTAAATAAACCACAGATAGATTGACAGCCTGATATAGAGAGACCGAGAGAGAGAGAGAGAGAGAGAGAGAGAGAGAGAGAGAGAGAGAGAGAGAGGGGTAAACCTGATGGATTTAACGCCATTTAGCATGTTCCCATGTTTATGGCTGCATTAATGGTGCGGAAAGTGTGAGCAAGCTGTGCTCTCTCTCTCTCTCTCTCTCTCTCTCTCTCTCTCTCTCTCCTCCATTCTCTCTCTATTGCTCTGAAAAGATCTAAGATCTTGATCATTTGAGTGATGCAATTCTAAATGAATTCTGAGGTTTGAGGTTCTGCTTAACAATTTCTAATATTAGCTGTAGCAACAGGGCCACACGACCGAGACTTACAGATCCATGACGCATGGCAAAGGTCAGCCCCGGGCTTCTGCTGCTTTATTTCTCTATGATCATGAGAGCAGTGAAATTACAGCAAGAGCGAGAAAGAGATATTTAATATATGTACATATAATTCCATTCGGTGCTAGCAGGATAATAGAAGCTACGGATTTCTGAGGGAAATTATCCAGCCATACTGATAGTTCGAAATCAACAGATCTGGCTAATATGAGCTAACATGAGAGGATTTCTGAGAGGATGTGTGTTCATAGCAAATAATAACTAGCTAGCTAACCTGGCAGGATTTCTGAGAGGATGTGTAACACAGCTAATGATAATTAGCTATCTAGCAGTAGCTAACTTGACAGAATTTCTGAAAAGATGTGTACTAGCAAACCTGAGATTATTTCTGAGAGGATCTTTTTCCTCCGTTAACGATAGCTGGTTAGCTAGCGTGAGCTAACCTGACAGAATTTGTGAGGGGATTCGTGTTCATAGCTAATGATAACTATCTAGAAGCAGGAAATAACCTCACAGAAACAAATACAAAATAAAACTTTACCCTAATCAGAAATCTGTTTATATTCAGTTACATCCTGTTTATTTGCATGGAAAACTTGATTGGCTTTTACATTGTATGATGTATTATATTTTATATATATATATATATATAATGATATACATATATATATATCACGATATATATATATATATATATATATATATACATAAAAATATATCCTTATGAATCATGATTAAATGATCTTGGAAAATGGATCATATCTTGTCTGAACACTGACATACAAGAGTAAGCTTTTTGGGAAAACACCCATCATGTCTGTGGTAAACGTTGTAACTCAAAAAGATGTGATGAATAAACAAAACTTCAGCCAAAGACAATTTTGGTGTGGCCCGAGAAAAAAAAAACATATTTCTGGGGGGAAAAAGCTATAATTTCAATCTAAAGCATCTGTAGCATCTGCAGACTGGAAGATGTCATTAGTGAGGATTGGAATAAATGATGACGTATGTGTGTGTGTGTACCAGTGTGTGTACCAGTGTGTGTCTCTGTGTACTTGTGTTTGTGTGTGTACCACTGTGTGTCTGTGTACCATGGTGTGTCTGTGTGTGTGTGTTTGTGCCATTGTGTGTCTCTGTGTGCGTACTAGTGTGTGTGTACCAGTGTGTGTGCGTGCATACCAGTGTGTGTCTGTGTACCATGGTGTGTATGTGTGCACGTGTGTGTACCATTGTGTGTCTCTGTGTGCGTGTGTGTGCACGTGTACCGGTGTGTGTCTGTGTGTGTGTACCATTGTGTGTCTGTGTGTGCATGTGTGTATACCAGAGTGTGTGTGTGTATGTGTCTGTACCTGAGTGTGTGTGTGTGTGTATTTGGATGACGTTATCTTGTCTCTGGTGTTTGAATAGTATTTGATGGAAACATAAACACATGTTCATAAATTTTCTTAACATTTGTAAAACTGGATGGAAAGATAACCAAAGAGTGAAAGAGAGAGATAGAGAGAGAGAGAGAGAGAGAGAGAGAGAGAGAGAGAGAGAGAAAGTCCTAGTAGCTCTTAGTCCTTTGTGGAAACCGCAGAAAGTTCCTGACTCTGCCAAGAGCCATTTACTCCATTTTCCTCCATTAGAGAGGAACACAAGTGGTTGTGTGAAGCTGTGCTCTTAAAGACCGAGCCCATGACTGAATGAAACCAGAGAGGACGGACAGATGGGTCGGATAAAAGAAAACCAAATCCGAAAACTGTTTGCAGGACAAATGATGGGGTACAAAGGCTAAGATCATACCGTAACACAAACCACACCAAAGAGAACCAAATTTTAGCTCTGGGCCATTTTGGTTTTAATTTTTTTTCTTAGGTAAAAAAAAACCCCTATACTAAACATATACAACGTGTTGGTTAAACCAAATGTAATCAATCATCCACAAGAACTTTGGTGTTGAAAGTTTGTGTCATTTTTAGCACTATTAAACATTGTTTCAGTTGATATATATCATTTTATTATATCATAATCAAACATTTTATGAAGTATATTTGATTAATTTATTTATCATTATTATAAATGTAGGTCATTTCACTCATTGATTTTTTTTCATTATTTGCATATTATTTATCTTATAGTATTTTTATATATTATAATAAACAGTATATTCATGTTATTACACATCCCATTTTTTTTCCAAATATATATTTAAATAAATATAACATGAATAAATGTAAATAAATAACATTATATAAATATATAATATATATTATATATAAATATATAATATATAATATAAATAATTTAAGTACATTAAATACGCTATTTATGTATTTATTTATTTCATGTTATTTATTTCTTTTAATTATTTGTGCACTTTTCATTCAATACTTCTGTATATCACGCTGTTAATATGTAATAAAATATTTTATTACAGTATTTTTATTTTTTTTTAATTAGTTGTAAATTAATATTATTTGTGTAATTTTAATTATAGATTTTTTTTTACATGATCTGCATAATATTTATTTTGATAATCTTCCAATGTTACATTACATTTATGCCATTTGGCAGATGCCTTTATCCAGAGCAACTGACGTTTAATCTTATTTTATAGAACTGAGCAACTGAGTGTTAAGGACCATTCTCAGAATCTTATATATATATATATATAATATTTACTTATATATATATATATATATATATATATATATATATAGCAATCCAATATTTTATTAAAATATTTACATTATTTGTAAAATATTTTTACTATAGATTTATTTCATTTCATTTATTTTCCCAAAACTAATGATAAAACTAACTAAATGATCTTTGAAATGATCTTATTGGGATTTAGTGTTAGGGATATTAAAACAATTATAAAACAATTTTTGTGTGTGTGATCAAGAATCCCGTCGTATTTCAGATCAGACGGGCAGCTTGCGATGTCTCACTCGCACCAGGGATGAAAGCGAGGGGAAAAACCCAGAGTTAAAGGTGACTTTGAGGATACTTTTGTTCTTTAAGCGGCCCATTAAAGGTAATCGTGCTGAAGACTGGTGCCGTTACGCGCAGGGGCATGAAGAGCGCAGGGGAAAAAAGTCCGAGCAGATTTTCAGGGGGATTCTGGGAAGAAGCCACATCAGTCAGGACAATCTGCACTCATGTACAAACCCCTATCTCACGCTGAAGCTTAATGTGTTTGCTAGAGATTATTACACATATCGAAGCGGGAATGAGGCCTACGGGTTTGTATTTTAACTTGTGTCGCAAATCCAGAGCGGCGCTCAAAGCGAAACACGCCGGCTTTGTGGCTGAGAACTGGAGCGTGACGTGTGTTAAGTGCAGAGATTTCGCTGGTGAGCTTCTGAGAGGAGACGTGTTTTTGTTGGCGTTGAAGATGCAGCAGGGTTGAGACAAAAATCGGCGTGATGTGGAGGCGCATGAGGGAGCGCAGGAATGAGATAAGGCCTTAATTGAATTAAGACGAGAGAGATCACATGTCAACTTCAAGCACGGTTAGAAAGAAGAAATCTGGACGAACTCAAGAGAGAGAATGAGGAAGATACAGTTCAGTGCTCGAACAAGTGTGTGTGTGTGTGTGTGTGAGAGGGAGAGAGAGAGAAGAAGATACTGTACAGTTCAATGGTTAAACAAGTGTGTGTGTGTGTGTGTGTGTGTGTGAGGGAGAGAGAGGGAGAGAGAGAGAAGAAGATACAGTTCAATGGTTAAACAAGTGTGTGTGTTGGGGGGGGGTGAGAAAGAGAATCTCTCTCTCTCTCTCTCTCTCTCTCTCTCTCTCTCTCCCTCGAGTTGAGGATATTTTTTAGACCCTTCCTTTTTTTCCCTTCAGTGAAACATTTAAAATGTTATTTAGTTGTGTTTCCAAGAACAAGGGAGGAAATGCTCTGGATCAGGTCTTACGTGGATCGGGTCTCCAGGTACAGACTTGACTCCTACCTTGCTTCACACCTCTGATCATCTCCTGGTGTCCTTCACCATCACCTTCATCTCTCTCCTTCATAACACAGACTACCATCATTTCTCTCCATCTCATTAAACCTCCACTCAATAGCTTTCTCTTCCTCTGTAGCTTCCTGACCCTGAACCCTTTTCCTCCCGACCCTTGGACAGACACCTTCCTCTTCTGTCTTTCCCCAACCATGGAGCTCTACTTTCTGTCCACTAAACCTGGTGAGACTTCTTGGCCTGCTCCTCAGCTATCAGATATGTTGAGCAGCAGATCTAAAGAACTAAAAGCTGTAGGGAGAAAGTGAAAGAAGTCACCACTCGACTGATCTCACCTCCTTCAAGGGTTTTGTATTGAAATTCTCCTCAGAAAAGACTTCTGCTGGAGTCTGAAGATTGCCTTTGATTGGGAAAAGCTTAAAACTTCCACACAAGAACTTCTACACAAGACTATGATGAGAAGATCTTCCACCTTCTCTTTTGCCATTACATTACACACCCAGGACTCTTCTTCTCCTTCACTTGGATCTCCTTCAACAGATCCTACAAATCACCTGCCTACTGGATCTCATCCCTTCCACAATGCTCCAGACAATCTCACAATGCCTTCTGCCCTTCATCACTACCATCATCATCAGTGGTTCCATAATATTTGGTGATGTACCGACTACCTTCAAGAGAGCAAGCATTATTCCCATTGTGAAGGAACCTGCTCTGGATTCTTCAGACGTCTGTTCTGGTGTGTTCACACTCATTAATCACACAACCATCAGTTTTCTTTCTTTTCCTTTTTTTCATCTTTCTCTCTTTCCTCCCACCTCTTCCTCTCCCTCTCTTCCCCTCCTCCCTCATTCTTTCTCTCTCCTGCCTTTCACTTTAAAAGTTAATATAAACTTCTTCCTTTCAATCTCTCTCTCTTTTCCTCTCTCTTTCTCGCACACTCTCTCCTCTTATTCCTCCGCTTTCTTTCCTTCCTCTCTCTTTATCTCATTCATCTCTCTTTCCCTTACTCACTCTCTCTCTCTTTCATTTCATGACAAAAATGTTTCATAACTGAATTTCCTGAATGAGACAGATCACTTCCACTTTTGTTTATAGAAGCCGTGTTTTCCACCAAATCTGCAACCAATTTATTTCCTCTCACATTCTTTATACTTTTGCTGCTCATGAGATTCCACCATTTTCAAGACGCCACATCAGTAACAGAGGGAAAAAAGAAGAATGAAAAAGAATAAAAACTTGAGCCAAACTCACATGTTAAGAATCAGTAAAAACACACACAGACACTTACACACACACACACACACACACACACACACACACACACACACAGACACACACAGACACAAACACAGACAGACATTTACAAACGCATACATACACAGACACTAACAAACACACACACAAACACTTACAAACACACACAGACACACACAGACACAAACACAGACAGACATTTACACACAGACACACACACACATGCATTTACAAACACACACAGACACAGACAGACATTTACAAACGCATACATACACAGACACTAACAAACACACACACACAAACACTTACAAACACACACAGACACAAACACAGACAGACATTTACAAACGCATACATACACAGACACTAACAAACACACACACACAAACACTTACAAACACACACAGACACAAACACAGACAGACATTTACAAACGCATACATACACAGACACTAACAAACACACACACACACACAAACACTTACAAACACACACAGACACACACAGACACAAACACAGACAGACATTTACAAACGCATACATACACAGACACTAACAAACACACACACACACAAACACTTACAAACACACACAGACACACACAGACACAAACACAGACAGACACTTACACACACAGACACACACACACACGCATTTACAAACACATACATACACAGACACTAACAAACACACACAGACACTTACAAACACACACAGACATTTACAAACGCATACATACACAGACAAACACAAACACACAGACACACAGACACTTACAAACACACACAGACACTTACAAACACACAGACACACAGACACTTACAAACACACACAGACACTTACAAACACACACAGACACTTACAAACACACACAGACACTTACACACACACAGACACTTACAAACACACACATACACTTACAAACACACACAGACACACACAGACACTTACAAACACACACAGACACTTACAAACACACACAGACACTTACACACACACAGACACTTACAAACACACACATACACTTACAAACACACACAGACACTTACACACACAGACACTTACAAACACACACAGATACTTACAAACACACACAGACACTTACAAACACACACAGACACTTACAAACACACACAGACACTTACAAACACACAGACACTTACAAACACACAGACACTTACAAACACACACAGACACTTACAAACACACAGACATTTACAAACACATACATACACAGACACTAACAAACACACACAAACACACACACTTACAAACACACACAGACAAACACTTAAAAAACACACACAGAGACACTTACAAACACACACACAGACACACACAGACAATTACAAACACACACACAGACACTTACAAACACACACAGACACAAACACAGACACTTACAAAAGCACACATACACAGACACTATCAAACACACACACACAAACACAGACAATTACAAACACACAGACACACACAGACACACACACACACAGACACTTACAAACACACACACAGACACTTACAAACACACAGACACAAACACAGACAGACACTCACAAAAGCACACATACACAGACACTAGCAAACACACACACACTTACACACTTACAAACACACACACAGACACTTACAAACACACACAGACACACACTTACAAACACACACAGACACACACTTACAAACACACACACAGACACACAGACTGACACTTACAAACACACACAGACACACACACACAGACATTTACAAACACACACACGGACATTTACAAACACACACACACACACACAGACTGACACAAACACACAGACACACACACAGACATTTACAAACACACACACAGACACACACACAGACATTTACAAACACACACACAGACAGACACAAACACAGGCACTTACAAACACAAACACACAGAAACATGCAAATACACCCACAAACATGCACAGACACACACTGTTACAAATACACACACAGACACATACAAACATACATGTAAACACACACAGACACATACAAACATACATGTAAACACACACAGACACATGCAAACACATATACAAATACAGACACGTTCAGACACACTAACAATGAAGAGCCCCACTAACATTAATCGTTGTTATTGTGACTTCATGCACATTAAATAAACTTTAATTCTACAGGATGATCTTCAGCTCATCGAGGTTTCAGTAGTAAACTGATCATCTGTCTGTTTTTAGACAAACATTTACACAACGTCGTCTTCAGGGAATCACAACTGCTTCACAACTGGTTCCAGTTTATGTCTGAGACGTCCTGTGTGTTCAGGTCCTTCAGGGAAGTTCGGAATTACGAGTTGGGTGTGTTTAAGTCTGTCTCTCTCTCTCTCTCTCTCTCAATCTCTCCTCTAATCCCCCTCTTTCTCCTCCTTTACCTCTTTCTATCTCATTTTCTATCCCCCTCTCGCTTTCTCGTCTCTCATCTTTTCTCTTCTTTCTCATTCTCCTCCATCTCTCTTCTATCTCTCAGTCTCATCTTTTTCTTTCTTCTCCTTCTTTTTTTCTCTCATTCTTTTCCACCTTCGTTTAACTTTCCCTTCCCTTTCTCTGCATCTCCTCCTTTCTCTGGCTCTCGTCATTGGCTTTTTTCTCCTCTAATTTATTTTCCTTCAATCTGTTTCTCTCTTCCTAAGTCATGTCCGTTATTCCCTTCCTTTGTTGATCTTTCCTTACTCGTCTCATTATTTTACCTTTATCTGTTTCTCTTTTCCTCCATCACATTATCCCTCCTTCATTAGTTTCTCTGTATGGTCTCTCAGCATCTCTTCTCTTTTCTCACTCTTTCCATCAGACATCTGTCTTTTTCTCCTCTTCTCTCTTTGGTTCCTTCAAATAGATTTTAAGGATGTGAGGATGGGGTTAGACGTCCATAATCTCAGATTACTGAACACCCGGACAGGTGAGACCAGCATCACTGTGTGTGTGTGTGTGTGTGTGTGTGTGTGTGTGTGAGTGTGTGAGAGAGAGAGAGAGAGAGAGAGAGAGATAAACGAGAGCGTGAGGGGGATTTTTCCCTCTGCAGGCTGAAACAGCAGCGCTAATTACAGCTGAGTTGCTCAGATGGCTCACACAGAGAGATGAAACACTCGTCCTTCATCCCTCACTCAGCGTAAAGCTGGACTCGGCTCACTGATCTGCTCTTTGCTTTAGATCCAAACACACACTCACTCAGACACACACACACACGCACACACACTTGACATCAGGACTTGCGTTAAAACAGCAGATGAAAGCTCAGCTAATCTTATGTACATACACACTCTTCCATCTCAGAGCACTAATGGAGCGTCAGGACGATAAAAACTACAAGGAACATCTGGGAGTGGGACTTCACACACACACACACACACACACACACACACACACGCGCGCACACACACACACACACACGCACGCACACACACACTGTTTTTGCTTTGCTAATAGATACAAGATTGCACAGCTGGCAGCAGTAAACCCACTGCACCCTGCGCTCTCTCTCTCTCTCTCTTTCTCTCCCCAGCATTTTCTTATTTTCTTTATTTCTCTCTCTCTCTCTCTCGTTCTCTCCCCAGCATTTTCTTTATTTCTCTCTCTCTCTCTTTCTCTCCCCAGCATTTTCTCTTTATTTCTCTCTCTCTCTCTCTCTCTCTCTCCCCAGCATTTTCTTTATTTCTCTCTCTCTCTCTCTCTCTCTCTCTCTCTCTCTCTCTCTCTCTCTCCCCAGCATTTTCTTTATTTCTCTCTCTCTCTCTCTCTCTCTCTCTCTCTCTCTCTCTCTCTCTCTCTCTTTCTCTCCCCAGCATTTTCTTTATTTCTCTCTCTCTTTCTCTCCCCAGCATGTTCTTTATTTCTCTCTCTCTCTCTCTCTCTCTCTCTCTCTCTCTCTCTCCCCAGCATTTTCTTTATTTCTCTCTCTCTCTCTCTCTCTCTCTCTCTCTCTCTCTCTCTCTCTCTCTCTCTCTCTCTCTCTCCAGCATTTTCTCTTTATTTCTCTCTCTCTTCACACACCCTCCTTCCTTCTCACTTTCATCATTTCTTATTATTCTTTGCATCTCCTTCTCTCTTTCTCTCTCCTCAGTCTTTTTTCTCTCCTGCCTTTGTTTATCACACCTTCCTTCATCTTTTCATTTGTCTCCCCATCTCATCTTAACCCCCCCTTTCTTACTGTTTCTCCTCTCTTTCTCTTTTTCCATCCTGTTTTCTTTCTTTCCCTTCTCTTCATATTTCTCTCCATCTTTTCTCTTCTTTCTTATTCTCCTCCACCGCTCTTCTCTCAGTTTCATCCTTTTCTCTTTCTTCTTGTTCTCCTTAATCTCTCCCTTTCTACGATTCTATCTTCCTTTTCTTCACTTTCCCTTCCTTTTTTCTGCATCTCCTCCTTTCTCTAGTTCTCTTCATTTTCTTTCTTCTCCTCAAATGTATTTTCCTCAGCAGATCTTTTCTTTTCTCTCTCTTGCCTTTTACCATCTCTCATCCTCTCTCTTTAGTTCCTTTCTTTCTCTCCTTAGAAGCTTTTTCTCTTTCATTCTTTTCATTTAAGAGCTCTCTCTCTCTCTCTCTCTCTCTCTCTCATTCTTTCATCCTCTCCATTTCTTTCACTTTCTCCTTCTCATGTATATTTGGTCAGATATTTTCTTCCTGATTTTGTTTAGCTTCACTTTTTTACTCCCCTCATATTCTCTTTTTTTGTCTGTATTTCTTTTCTTTGCTCTTTATCTTTTTCTATTCCCTTCACTGAATCTTTCTTTTTTATGACGCATCTCTTTTTATTTTTCTTCACTTTACATACACCCCTGTTTCTCTGCCACAAAACTTCAAATGCTTTGTGTCCAGTCCAGACTATTCTAATTAAATTACGTCTCTCTCTCTCTCTCTCAATCTCTCTCACACACACACACACACACACACACACACACACACACACACACGGAAAGAAAGCCAAATAGAGTGAGAGAGACAGAGAGAGATGGCAACACATCCAAACAGAAAGACAGACAGACAGATGGAAAAAAAGACAAACAGATGGACCGATACACATAGACAGACAGAGAGATGGATCAATACACAGAGACAGACAGAGAGGCAGAGAGATGGCCAGACAACCAGACAGATGGAATAAAGAGAGAGGCTGACAGATAGAGACAGAAAGACAAATGGACCGACAGACAGAGAGAAAGACGGCCAGACAACCAGACAGACAGGGTGACAGACAGACTAGTAGACAGAGAGACAGACAGAGTGACAGACAGACCAGTAGACAGAGTGACAGACAGACCAGTAGACAGAGAGACAGAGTGACAGACAGACCAGTAGACAGAGAGACAGACAGATTGACAGACAGATCAGTAGACAGAGTGACAGACAGACCAGTAGACAGAGAGACAGACAGATTTCCTAATATATTTCACTGGTGGGAAAAAATTCCCAAAGAAATTCCACATCCCAAACTTCTACAGTAAAGTAAATCTTTCTCCAGCTTCACCACATTGTACACGTTATTATTATAAACCACTGGTACACACACACACACACACACACACACACGGTGCATCAGTCATCAACATTTATTGTAAATCCTCACAAATCTCTGAGTTTCATTACAAAATGTCATCGTTTCCATTCGACTGTGATTTCTCGTAATGACCCGAGACCAAAACCACAAACTGAACCTGAGTTATTTAACATTTCTTTTTTTTTTAAAAAGAATTAAAAACAATTCTCGATTGAAATAAAAACCCGTTATAAATTTACTTAAGGTGCCGTTACACTAAACTTCCATCATGCGACGTTCCTTCGGAAGCCACAGCGAATATGGCGTCGACCGGATTTGATGTCGCAAGCCGCGTCATTGTTTAAACAGATTTTCTCCTCGTTAGCAGTAAGCTAGTCTGCTAAAATACAGTAACTAGCTGATCATAAGGCAGTTACAATATTTACCTCCTCAGTGTTAGAGATTTAACGTTAATATGTCTGTGTTCTGGACCTAAAGTGAACACTATGAAACATATGACGCAAATCAGGCAGCGTTTCCGGTCTCCAGCGTTCGCATGAGTATGAATGGAAGTCGACGAAAGGAAAGTGTAGCGTGACCTTAAGCGTCTTTGAGCATGTGCAGGACCTGATTCTGAGTATAAGGAACTTCCTTATTCCTAAATAAATACTTTTAAGGTTACGTTTAACACGTTACTAAATAATTTGACTGAATTCAATATTGAATTCTGGGGGCATGGTGGCTTAGTGGTTAGCACGTTCGCCTCACACCTCCAGGGTTGGGGGTTCGATTCCCGCCTCCACCTTGTGTGTGTGGAGTTTGCATGTTCTCCCCGTGCCTCGGGGGTTTCCTCCGGGTACTCCGGTTTCCTCCCCCGGTCCAAAGACATGCATGGTAGGTTGATTGGCATCTCTGGGAAATTGTCCATAGTGTATGAGAGTGTGTGTGTGTGTGTGTGTGTGTGTGTGTGCCCTGCGATGGGTTGGCACTCCGTCCAGGGTGTATCCTGCCTTGATGCCCGATGACGCCTGAGATAGGCACAGGCTCCCCGTGACCCGAGGTAGATGGATAAGCGGTAGAAGATGAATGAGATAATATTGAATTCTGATTGTTTCTTCATACGATTTAAATATTAACATCCTTCAGACACAATACTAGACTTGAAATAAAGCAGGAAGATTGAATCATGAGTGAAGTTTACCCTCAAGGGGCTGCGATCAAATTAGCACCAGGGAGAAAACTAATCACCAGTTTTAATTAAGCTTAAACACATGGCTGCTGAACGGAATTGACAGTGCAAAAAAAATTAAAATAAAATTCAGGAGGTTTTATGACACGTTGCTTGTACTGTTGCATGTGTAAATTACATAGAAATCACACAGTACAACAGAGCGATGGTGCAGCAGCTGAGGGGTGTCACAGGTTTGTAGGGTCGTGCTGATAATCCACCTTGTTTTCTCTCTCCTTTATTCTTTCCCTGTGAAAGAAACAAAAACGCAAAGGTTGTGAGACGCAAATGCAAAAGCGGAGGCATTACGACATTAAAAAAGAATTCACAAATAACACAAAAGCGTCGCTGACCATATAAACAGAATCAAACAGACAGAAAGACCGGAAACCGAGGCAGACAGATGGGCAGACGGAAAGATGGGCGGAAGGAGAGATGCAAAGAGAGACAGTCGAACTGACAACTGGATCGACACACAGACGGACAGAGAGACAGATTGATGGACGGAGGGTTGGACAGAAATATGAGAAAGAAAGACAGATGGAAAGAAGAGACTGACGAAAAGTCAGACTGACAGAGACATACAGAGAAACAGACAGGAAGATGGGCAGACAGACAAAGGGAGGTAGACAAGTCAGTGGGTACAGAGATGTGTGTAAAGAGAGACAGGTAAGAAGTTAGAAAGACATGTATATAAACATGTAAGTGAGGGGGTAGACAGGTGGGTAAAAACAAACAGCCAGACAGGTGGGTTAGTAAACAGAAGTGGTTTGATTTGTAGACAAGTACAGGAGGTAAGTAGGTAGACAAGCAGTGAGACGGGTGGAGAGACAGGTGGAGAGCAGGTAAGTAAGTAGACAAGTAGGGAAATGGATGGAGAAACAGGTCAGTTGGCAGACAAGTAGGGAGACGGGTGGAGAGACAGGTGGAGAGCAGGTAAGTAGGTAGACAAGCAGTGAGACGGGTGGAGAGATGGGTGGAGAAACAGGTCAGTAGGTAGACAAGCAGTGAGATGGGGAGAGAGATGGGTGGAGAAACAGGTCAGTAGGTAGACAAGCAGTGAGACGGGTGGAGAGATGGGTGGAGGAACAGGTCAGTAGGTAGACAAGTAGGGAGACAGGTGGAGAGATGGGTGGAGGAACAGGTCAGTAGGTAGACAAGTAGGGAGACTAGTGGAGAGACAGGTGGAGAGCATGTAAGTAGGTAGACAAGCAGTGAGACGGGTGGAGAGATGGGTGGAGAAACAGGTCAGTAGGTAGACAAGCAGTGAGATGGGGAGAGAGATGGGTGGAGAAACAGGTCAGTAGGTAGACAAGCAGTGAGACGGGTGGAGAGATGGGTGGAGGAACAGATCAGTAGGTAGACAAGTAGGGAGACAGATGGAGAGATGGGTGGAGGAACAGGTCAGTAGGTAGACAAGCAGTGAGACTAGTGGAGAGATGGGTGGAGAAACAGGTCAGTAGGTAGACAAGCAGTGAGATGGGTGGAGAGGTGGGTGGAGAAACAGGTCAGTAGGTAGACAAGTGAAGACTAGTGGAGAGACAGATGGAGAGCAGGTAAGTAGGTAGACAGTCAGTGAGACGGGTGGAGAGACAGTTAAGTAGATAGACAAATAGGGAGACTGGTAGAGATACAGGTCATTAGGTAGGCAGGCAAGCAGGTAGAGAAGTAGAGAGACTGGTGGACAGACAGGTGAGTAAACAGACAGGTGAGTAAACAGACAGGTGAGTAAACAGACAGGTGAGTAAACAGACAGGTGAGTAAACAGACAGTTTTCCAGTAGACCAGTAAACAGACAGTTTGGTAGACAAACAGACAGGTCTTACTAAAAATAGTGCTTTCTACATATAAAGGTTCTTTGGATGATTAACAGAACAATCCTGAAGAGGAAACTCTGCTTTAGGGTTCTGCGTAGAACATATGAGGGTTCCCTCACAGACATAAACTAAAGTACTAAACCCTAAACTAACGAGCGCTGATCTAAAGCTGACCGAAAAACTTGAAGTAAACTGAAGCTCAGTGAAAACATGCAGCTCATCTCTGAAACCAGGACTAATAGAAGATTCATGTTTTCTCGAACACAATAAAGACGTGAGACTCGAGTCGATTCTTATACAAGTTTCCCAGTATGACAAATATGTTCGACTTCACGCTAACATCAAAAAGCCTAAAATAAAAATAACCAGCGCCAAAATCATCCCTTTAACTTTTCTACCTCTTGACCTGAACCTGATCTCCGACCGAAAGGAAACGTACTGAAATCAGACTCGTGCTTGAACCGGTTTCCCGTAACTGAAAACACACGACGTAACACAAAACTGTTCTGAATTACACCGAGCTGGATTACCGCGTCCGCTAAAAAAAAACTCCAGCGTGGATCCGGAGCTTGCTGTCGGAGCGTCGCGTTTGGAAACGACGGATGACGATAAATAAGTGTTTAGTGCTGTATAACTCGTGAAGAAGTCGCTCTTTTACTTCCACGCTGCAGGGATAACGCTTTACAGCAAGCTGCCCTGAACAAAGAGAAGATCTCAACACGATCAATGTACCGTGTAGAAGCGTTCACCCCCTTTGAACGGTTCCATGTTTTGGACTTAATTAACATTATAGGACATACCTACAGAATCTGTAGAAAAGTCAGTGAGCCGATTAGACGCAGAAGTCATGAAGTTAGTCATGAAGATAACCAAAAGGTCATGAAGGTGATGCTACAGTACCACCACCATGCTTCACTGTAGTGCTGGTTGTTCTCAGGGTGATCAGTGCTGTCTCGTCACTCTGATGAGACCAGAGAACATTCTCCGACGTGTTTTGCTGGGTCTCTGACGTGACTTTCGGATTGTCGTTCTTCTGTAACAGCCTGATTTGTGGAGAACATCCGAAGAACATCCAAACTGTGGATTTCCCCCAGAGTTCACAGAGGGGCAAATACTTATGCAAAGGCACTGTACAGTACGTGCTTTTTTTTTTTTTTTTTAAATTCAACTGCATTTTGTTTACCTCACCAGCTCCTTATCACCTGCTCCTGACATTCCAGTTAACCTTACGGTAACTTGCGGTGTTAAAATAGTCATATCCTGGTTTCCATGGCTACGCTTTTAACAAAAATTTATTTCCGGGTGTCTAAGCGTCAGCCCGACACGTCGTGTGTAACAATTTGTAACAGAATGTCTTTGTGTAAGGTAGCATCAGCCGTGTGTGTGTGTGTGTGTGTGTGTGTTAATGACTTTACTCAGTTGTGGTTAGCAGGACTTGCTAAGGCATGCTGGGAAACCTGATTCCTGGAAAGTACCAGGGCATCTGGGACATGCACACACACGTGAACACTCAGACTGTAAGTGTGTACAGTTCTGTATTTATATTATACGCGTGTTCGCTCCTTTCAGACAACACACACACACACACACACACACACACACACTAAGCATTGCCAGATATAGGGACAAAACCACATGACTAATTGTACACTAAATGTCTGTAAATCACGTGTAATTACACACAAACTATACTATATATTTGTTCCGTCTGTACCTCAGGATGTAAACGCTATTACTGAAAGATTTCAGCACTTAATATGCGACCAAACACGATCATTAATTAAGAATCAGGAATTTTCTTTCTAAATGCTTGGATAAAATCATTTTTTAAAAGACCTTTTGGTATCAAAGGATTTTTAGAACAGCAGTATTGACAGTTTGTATAAATCTGATGACACGGTAGAAACACACACTAAACACACACACACACGCAGGACACACTAACATTTTATACTTCCGAGGATGACACAAGATCGTTTCCTTTCAGAATCGATTACACGCCTTCGCCAAACGTTCGGTCCGGGTTTATCACGTGCGGCTGTTAGCGGAGACTCAGAATCGTGTCGGTTTTTACGTGGTGAAAGTCGGACGTGTTGAGAGTCGAGTTACGCGGCTGATGGAGTGGATTTTATAGGGGTGGTGTTTGGTACATGCAAATGACCTTGAAGTTTTTTTGCTATATAGTATAACAAGCAGGGGGACACGGTGGCTTAGTGGTTAGCACGTTCGCCTCACACCTCCAGGTTCGGGGTTCGATTCCTGCCTCCACCTTGTGTGTGTGGAGTTTGCATGTTCTCCCCGTGCCTCGGGGGTTTCCTCCGGGTACTCCGGTTTCCTCCCCCGATCCAAAGACATGCATGGTAGGTTGATTGGCATCTCTGGAAAATTGTCCATAGTGTGTGATTGTGTGAGTGAATGAGAGTGTGTGTGTGTGTGCCCTGCGATGGGTTGGCACTCCGTCCAGGGTGTATCCTGCCTTGATGCCCGATGACGCCTGAGATAGGCACAGGCTCCCCGTGACCCGAGGTAGTTCGGATAAGCGGTAGAAGATGAATGAGTGAGTGAGTTTAACAAGCAGCTTTAAAGCTGAACAGAAATCCAGGATGGAGGATTGAGGAGATGGTGAACAGTGAAATGAAGAGGAGTTTAATGTCACTGACTCACTGCTGTGTAAACAGACTGATGTAATGATCACATTAATGCACCGTGACGTCATCACAGTAAACACAACTGAATCTGATTTAATAAAACAAAACGGATAACAGACGGTTTATTTAGCAGCGTTAAAAAAGTCCTTCAATTAAAAACACACACACACAGGGTCTCTCACACACACACACACGATCTCACACACACACAGGGTCTCTCACACACAAACACACGATCTCACACACACACACAGGGTCTCACACGATCTCACACACACACAGGGTCACACACACACACAGGGTCTCACACGATCTCACACACACACAGGGTCACACACACACACACACACACAGGGTCTCACACGATCTCACACACACACAGGGTCACACACACACACACACACACAGGGTCTCACACGATCTCACACACACACACAGGGTCTCACACGATCTCACACACATACATAGGCTCTCACACGATCTCACACACACACACACACACACACACACACACACACACACACACAGGGTCTCACACGATCTCACACACACACACACACACACACAGGGTCTCACACGATCTCTCACACACACACACAGGGTCTTACAGGATCTCACACACACACGGTCTCACACACACGGTCTCACGCAATCTCACACACATATGTGTCACATAGACACATGCTCACATACACACACACTAAAAACACAAGCTTTTACACACGCAGTCTCTCAAATTTCAGATTTCACACTTACAAATTCAGACAAACGCAACGCAATTGCGTTTTGTACAAACGCAATTACACACACTTGCCACTCACACAGACACATGCTGACAGAGACGCACTCACACACACACACGTGGCCATACTCACACACACTCAACACACACGCTTTCACACACACACACACGCTGTCACACACAGTCTCTCACACAGACACACATGCACTCACAAACGTTGCCATAGTCACAAACACACACAAATGGTCACACATCACACACACACACAAACACATTCAAAACAACACATGCCTTCACACACACACGCTCCTGCTCTCACACGTGCTTACACGCACACACACACACTACACTGCAAACCTCTGTTATGCATTTGCCTACTTTTCCCTTCAAACAAAAGAAGACATTTTTCCCTTTTTCTCGCCCAGTTACAGACATATGCAAATACTGAATTTGCATAAAAACAGGTGACTGAAAAACCATCTCTCTCTCTCTCTCTCTGTCTGTCTATCCATCTCCCTTATTCTCTCCCTCTATCTATCCATCTCCCTCCTTCTTTCTGTCTCACTCTCTCTCTCTCTGACTATCCGTCTCCCTTATTCTCTCCCTCTCTCCCTCTCTCTCTATCTATCCATGTCCCTCCTTCTTTCTGTCTCACTCTCTCTCTCTCCCTCACTCTCTCTCTCTCCCCCTCCCTCCCATCCTCTCTCTGCAGGTGTGTTATCTTTAACTCTTCTCCTGTTACTTCTTTGCTCAGGATAAAAGACTTTGGTGGGGTAATAAGAGGGGACAATGGGGCAATATTCATCCCCCCTCCTCCTCTTCCTTCCCCCCTGGCTGTAACCCTACACTACACATTAGGAAATAAGGGCCTGGAAAATGAGGCAGTAACGAGAGAACAGTAACCAGTGAAAAGGGAGAAGAGAAAGAAAGAGAGGATTGAGGTTTATCGTCCTGGGAGCAACAGACACGTTTGTCCTGCCACTGAACTAATAAACTAATTCAGTCTGTGTGTGAGACCAACAGTCTGTGTGTGAGACCTCGTCCTCTCTGCCTCTGTCCCTAACGAAAGGTCCGGGGGGTTTTTCCATATTAAATTCTGTTCTGTTCTGGTTTCCTTACAGAAGCTTTGATGGGACGTCTCTGTCTGTCCCGATGTAGTGTTTTTAATGAAGTCGGTGATTTACTGCGTCTTTCCTGCCTGATGCTGCAGGTGTGGAGTTTGTGTATCGTGTTTTACAGGTCCGGGGGAGTTTTACGATGTTCACCCACAGGCCTGGACGCTTTCGTCCCCTTTTATCTCTTCTTATATACGTCAGTGCTGGTGTTCAGCGCCTGATGAGACTGAGGAGGTTAATGATGAGTGATGGGACACAGAGCTGAACTTTCACTTTCAACACACAAAGAGGAGATTTTACCTTCGACTTCTTTATTTACTGACCAGAATAAAGACATTCAACCGTCTTCATGTTTATATGGAAAACACTAATCAACACACACACACTCAAACAAACACACTCACACAAAAACACTCACTCACTAACACACACACACAAACACTCAAACAAACACACACACACTAACACACACACAAACAAACACACTCACACACAAAAACACTCACTAACACACACACACACTCAAACAAACACACTCACACACAAAAATACTCACTCACTAACACACACACACTCAAACACACTCACACAAAAACACTCACTCACTAACACACACACACTCAAACACACTCACACAAAAACACTCACTCACTAAAACACACTCACACAAACACTCAAACAAACACACACACACACACACACACTAACACACACACAAACACTCAAACACACTCACATACTAACACACACACACAAACACTCAAACAAAGAAACACACTCACACACACAAAAACACTCACTCACTAACACACGCACACACACACACACACTCAAACAAACAAACACACTCACACACAAAAACACTCACTCACTAACACACACACATAAAAACACTCACTCACTAACACACACACACTCACACAAACACAAACACACTCACACTCACACACACAAAAACAAACACACAAACTCACACACAAACACTCAAACAAACACACTCACACACACAAAAACTCACTCACTAACACACACTCACACAAACCCACACACACACCAACACACACTTACAAAGACACACACAAACTCATGCATACAATCACACACAAACACACGCCCATACAAAAACACAAACAAATTCTCTCTCACACACGCACACACACTCTCGAACTCACACCAAAGCAGTAGAATCAAACCACTGCGCCAGCTCACCTCTTCTGTTTCCGGTTGTAGAGGACGATCGCGATCACCATGACGACCAGCGTGAGGGCGGCACCGATGCTGCCCAACACGATTCCCAAAGTGTCATCTACAGAAAAAAAGAAATTGATCGTATTTAAATAAATTAAATAATTAATCAATAATAATGACGTTTTTTTAAAAAAACATCTATGCAAAATTTACACACACACACACACTGAGTATTTGCTCCACCCACTTTTGATCTAAATTAAATTTCCATATCACGCGAACTCGATAGCATTTAGCTGACGTTAGCGTCTGTTTTAAGCCACACCCCCTTTCTCTCAGACTGATCTTCTGGTATTGAGTATCTGAGGCGTGATGGTGGTGATGATATTTGGAACACGTTAAATGGTGCATACAAGACACGAGTAGACACACAGACACCGTGTCGCAGCACCGTTCTCTTCCTCCCTTCATCATCCCTTCATCTGACCCTCAGCTTTCCCTCTCTTCCCCTCTCACCGTAGAGGAATGCACACGCATGACACGCTAATGCGGGGAAAGTGCTCTACAACAGCAGCTTCATCACCCTGAACGCTGATGGATGTGGGCTTCAGAAAGACAGAGAGAGAGATAAAGAGACTAAGAGCCCATATCCTGCTGCAGTTATCTTCCTCTCCGCCCTGCTCCCAAGGCGAGTGTGTAGAGTTTTATTTACAGTACACACAGAAGAGAGAAAGTGTTCAAACAGATCAGAAAGAAATACGTTTCTCTGGAAGTGAAGGCAGAAATCAAACAAACCACGAGAATCAAAAACCGGACAAGGAATAAAAACAACACACACTGTACATCCAAAGGGAAAAATAAAACACACGCCGCGTCCTGATGTGACAGTAACACAATGATCAGTGAGGTGGTGTGATGAAGAGGAGACGTGATGAAGAGGAGACGTGATGAAGAGGAGACGTGATGAAGAGGAGACGCTGCTCAGACTTGAACAGTTTATTCTCTTTCAGTCATGTTTTATTCCTCTTATAACAGACATTCAGCAACAATTAAAAGATTTTTATTTATTAAGAACATCAGAATTTATATGTTAAGAGCTCATTCACACACACACACACACGCGCGCGCTATCCCTCTCTCTCTCACCCACACTCTCTTTCTCTCATACACACACACGCTCTCCCTCTCTCTCTCACACACTCTCTCTCTCTCTCTCTCATACACACACACACACATTCTCTCTCTCTCTCTCACACACACACACACACTCTCCCTCTCTCTTACACACACTCTCTCTCTTACACACACTCTCTCTCTCTTACACACACACTCTCTCTCTCTCCCACACACTCTCTCTCTCACACACACACACTCTCTCTCTCTCACACACACTCGCTCTCTCTCACACACACACTCGCTCTCTCACACACACTCTCTCTCTCTTTCTCTCTCTCTCACACACACACTCTCTCTCGCTCTTACACACACGCACACACACTCTCTCTTACACACACACGCACGCACACACTCTCTCTCTTACACACACACCCATACACACACTCTCCATCTCTTACACACACACACTCTCTCTCTTACACACACACTCTCTCTCTTACACACACACAAACACTCACTCTCTCTTTCTTACACACACACACTCACTCTCTCTCTCTCTCCCTCTCCACACACACACACACACACACACACACACAGTCTCTCTTTCACACATAAACACTCCATCCCTCTCATACACACACACAGACAAACACAAACACTCTCGCTCACACACACTCTCTTTCTCACACGCACACTCTTCCAACACACTGTCACTTCACACACAGGCATTTGTGCCAAAAAGTATGCGGGAGAAATAGGCTGAGTGAGTGAGAGTGTGTGTGTGTGTGTGTGTGTGTGAGTGCATTCATTCCAAACAAGCCACACCTCATAGTATCTTGAAAGCCTAATTAATCAGGTGGAATCAGGTGCGGCTCCTATTTGATTGGAATGAAAACCTGCTCCCTCTGCAGAAATGACTGGACTCCCCTGGCGTTTGCTCAGATCACCTTAGAGATCTAATAAAAATATAAACAAACAAAAAATAAATCAATCCATTTAGCTCCGCCCACTTTTTCTACAATATGTGAAACCCACATACAAGTCGCACTTCGATACGTAACACTACCGAGGTTTAACCGTCTGGAGCACGAGGTCACGTTTGTAAAAGAACAACAGCCATAACGACAGAGCATTCATTCTAAATTCGCCCGAGGGCTGATACCAACAACTGTACAAACACAATGCTGCGTCTTTCAGGAGGCGGCTAAATGACAGTATGGGTTTCTTTAGAAAAGGAAGAACACGAATAAAAACAAAACCCTACATATAAAAAGCTATTAAAGCCTCATAGCGCTAGTCTTATGCTAATGCTCATGGACAAAAGTGTTCTAGTTGATTTATTACTGTACGTAGGTTTCAACTTCATTCATTCATTCATCCATCTGTTTTCCTTTCCTCTTTGTTGTTGGTGCTTTAAGGACAAAAAACATAAATGTCACCACATCAGTGTGTGCAAAAAGCTGCTCTATAATTACATCTGGAATTAGAGGATTTGCAGGATCTTTCCTCATCGCTGCAAAAAAGCAAAGGCAACAAAGAAGGTAAGGGAGACATAAGGAGAGACGGAGGGAGAGACGATGAGGTGTCTTTCACCTGTTAGTGTCCTTTTTAATAAATCCGTCTCTAAATCCTTAAATCCCTAAGATCAACTTCACCTTTCTTCCAATCAGAGCTTTAATCGTTAAACAGCTACAGACGAGACGCTCGGGTTCGCCCGTCACAGACGCTGGAAGGAAGGAGACAAAGGGAACAGAGGAAGAGACGAGAGGAAAAGTCTTCAGAGGGAAAAACAGCTTGACAAAAGTCACAGAGAGCAAAAAACAAAAAAAAAAAACAAAAAAAAAGAAAATCCCCCTGGAAACCAGCGTAATGCTAACGGCTTCATAATCAACCTCAAAACTTCGTTTACGTACGAAAAAAAGACAGACATCACACGATTTTTTATGTAGTCCCTAAATTTCGTACTTTTACTTTCAAATCTCAAAAAAAGATCAATGTAAACGCATTTCCTTTAATATAACGTCGCTGTCGGGCGGAAACCTCGTATGTCCAAATTTTGTCAATTTCATATTTTTTCGATGCTATTGGTCAGTCCCCACGTGGGTCTGTTATTTTTACAAGTTATTAACCAATCTAAAGTCTTGAAAATAGCTTGAGCGCAAATCTCATAACTCCATTGGACACTTCAACTGTCCACCTCTTCCTCACTCCGCGGGAAAGCTTCGCGGCATATTTCTCCTCAAGAAGAGTCGCAACGAATCAACACGCCTTCTGAGGTAAATGTCTTCAAAACACTGGGCTCAAAGAAAAAAAAATCTTGACCCCCGCTAGTTCTGGTGCTCGTCTGAGGACAGGAATTTAGCGCAAGACAATCCACTGCAACGCGGACTAAACCCTGTGCACTGCAGATAAGGTACGTGTTTTTTTCATTTCCTGAAAAGTAACGGTTTTGGAGATACGAGGATTCCGCCTGACAGCGACGATAAGTAAGATGCTCCCTAATTATAACGTGCTGCCGTTAGGAACTCTGGATTCTGATTGGTCAGAAGGTCTTGATTCGTTTCTCTACCAGCAGCTCAGACAGTTGTTTAAATTTATACGTTTAAGAGTTTGTTCTAATACGGAGTCGTTTCTAGTAACGACTTGTACAGGAAAGAGACCTGGCAGGGTGCACGGAAAGTGTCTAAAATGTGCTTCGGATCTGGACCATGGAGCAATGGATGAAGGAGGCTTGGTCTGACGAGGAGGAGACAGTACCAGAGGATGTTCTGATGAGGATCCTCATGAACCTTGGGTCCCGCATTGATGCTATTTTGACACGTAGCACCTACCTAAACACTGCCGTTAGAGATTACTGTACCTGGTCTGCAGCAATGTCCTCTTCTAGCAGCAATGTTCTCTGCAAAAATTGTTCAGGACTTGTTTGAAGAACACGACAAAGAGTGTTGACTTGACCTCCGTACTTCCTATATGTTGGACGTACTCGACAAACAAGTCCGATCCACGGAGACCCCGTCTTGCAACTTGCAGGGCTTAAAGGATCTGCTGCCAACATCTTCATGATGATACCATAGACACCACAGCACACTTTTAGAGATCTTGTGGAGTTCATGCCACTAGCTGGTTTGGTGGCACAAGAGGGACCTACATAATGTTTTGACTGATAGACATGTGTCTATATACAGTATGCTCATAACCGTCATACTGTACCTGATCAATTTTATGTCAAATGGTACAAAATCAGGGGACACGGTGGCTTAGTGGTTAGCACGTTTGCCTCACACCTCCAGGGTTGGGGGATCGATTCCCGCCACCGCCTTGTGTGTGTGGAGTTTGCATGTTCTACCCGTGCCTCGGGGGTTTCCTCCGGGTACTCCTGTTTCCTCCCCCGGTCCAAAGACATGCATGGTAGGTTGGTTGGCATCTCAGGAAAATTGTCCGTAGTGTGTGATTGTGTGAGTGAATGAGAGTGTGTGTGTGCCCTGTGATGGGTTGGCACTCCGTCCAGGGTGTATCCTGCCTTGATGCCCGATGACGCCTGAAATAGGCACAGGCTCCCCGTGACCCGAGGTAGTTCGGATAAGCGGTAGAAAATGAGTGAGTGAGAGAGTGGTACAAAATCATGGTCAGTATTTTTAGGTCAGTAACGAGATACACAGGTAGTCTCAAGTTTTTACTTTTTTTTTTCTTCCTTCCCTCTAAAAACACAGCAGAGGTCAGGAGAAAGGAACCGTGTCTTCATCTGTTCACTGGATAAACTCCAGATCTGATTTAGGACAGAACCATCCTGTAGATGTGTATCACGGAGGAAGTGTGTGTGTGGTTCTGCTCTAATGACACTGAAGGACTTAGGGGTTAAAGAACACAAATGCAAAAAAAAAAAAAAAAAAACACCAGATGGACAGAGCAGGAGGAGATGGAGACGGCGGAACTGAGACATAAAAAATGATTGCGGTAATATCAGAATAACAGCCTGTAGACATTTGTTCGAGAACCTCTCGTCGAGGCACATCGGCTCTTTGTTAAATTCCATCGGCGGCACATCTGACTCGACTTAAAAAAGAAAGCCCAGGGCTGCCCCAGGTGGCTGGGCTGGTGGTGGAATTCATAAAATACATGGGTGTACTGGACAGTAGCTGATAAACACTATGTTGCCTTGAAAAATGGCAGATATGTGTCTACTGTGTTGTTTCAACAAGAGCGATCTGTGATGAAACGTGGTGTTTCGAACAAATTAAGGCTCTCTTATACAGAGAAACTCTACGTATGTAGATACTGGTTCACTAGATCTAAAACTCTGTGGTGATGTAATGCGCAGAAGAGCACAAGTACTAGTTTAAGTACTTCAGGAAGAGGAAGGTCTTTACACATTCAGACATTTAAGAGAAGTTCAGGGAAGAGCCTTGATGCGTACTTTCCGTGTGCCCTGAGAGATGGTGGGACCAGTCGAGTAGTGCTGGACAATCAGAGGATGCCTGGTATGGTGCAAACTAAAGACAGGAAGTGGAAGGACATGTAGTGGAAGGGTCAGGAAGCTGTCCGACGACTCAAGGTCTTGAGATGGTTTTTATATTGACTTCAGATTTCTTGCATTGGTCCTTGGATTTCTCTCAGTTTTGGCCACTTGCCAAATATCGTCTTGGTCTCATCTGAGAGTCGTGTTGCATTTCCTTTTGTTTAACGTTTAGCAAGAACTGCTGTTGTTTTCTATTAAACCACCCGAGCAACGGACTCGATCCCTTTAAGACACAGCCTTTACTTAAGCTTGCCTATTTCGTTGTTTAAAGACTCAAGTGACTCGGTTGTTCAGACATCTAGGAGAAGTTTATACCACGACCCAGGTGCCAGAACAGAGAAGAGTCTTGATGCCCTGAGAGATGGTGGGACCAGTGGAGTGGCACTGGAGGATCAGAGGGAGTTGGTATGGTCCAACCCAAAGACAGGATATGTAGAGGAAGTGTCATGAAACTGTCTGATGACTTGAGGTCTGGAGAAATTTTTATAATGACTTGGTTTTGTCTCAGTCGATGCATTCGGTGTGAAAGTTTTTGCCTTTCTGTTCATTTAACATTTAGCGAAATGTAAGCAATGCACAAAAAAAAACAGCTAGTTGAATTAAAGGTTTGGACTTCAAAAAGAATTCTGTGGTTTTCAGTCTCACTTTCGTTTAAATTCGATCCCCTTAAGACACGGTCTTTACTTAAAGCTCGAGTCCAAGTACTGATCTTGGACTTGACAATGGCGGTGTTGATTACAGCCCTACATTAACCAAAAGGTCATTTCCAAAAGCAGCCATCCATAAAGAACAAGTTCCCAAGTTTAATTCTGCTTAAATAAGTCTCGAGTGCCTGGTCTTGTAGTGCTTCTGAAATGACTGGAGTACTCTGAGGAGAACAAAGTAAGCAGTGAGCACCAGTGATGCAGACTATGATTGATCAGAAGGTCAGGAGTTTACCAGTCGCACCAGGGCCCAAGTGTATCTGTCAAGTTTCATAACTGTAAACCACCAGTGGCAGAAATAAAGTCTCAGAAAATAAGTCCAAATTTGAGCTGTTTCTACAAATGTACTCATGCAAGTCTGGTAAGAAGGAGCAGTGGTGCCTATTTGCAATTAACCTTATCTTTAAACAGTGCATAATGTTAGTTAGCATCTCCTAAACAAATCTCTTCCCGAGACACATGATAAAAGAAAGACGCAGTAGTGACCAGTGGACAAAACCGCTTGTGGATTAGAGAAGAGGTAGAAGGAGAATGTTGAAAGCCATGCAGGTTAGAGTACAGATTCAACAAATTCAACATCTCAGAGCAGACCACCTGCTGGACATTGTTTTAAATGGACCATGACAGCTCGAATCAAACAGTTATGCCGAGGAGTCGGGATACCGAACAAGTAACCGGGTCCGTGGATTAGTGTCGAGAGTACGAACGATAAAAACTGCAAGACGAAGGGAAATACTGGCCCGTACCAAACAATAAATGAAGTTAACAAAAAATTAAAAAACAATATTGAAACAAGACTGATGAAAAGGGTGTAGTAAAGGAGATGGAAGTAACAAGAATGATAAATAAAAGTCAGAGGTGGGAGTAAGTCACACATGTGCAAGTCACAAGTAAGTCTCAAGTCATGAATGTCAAGTCGAAGTCAAGTCGAGGCTTTTTTTTTTAATATTTGTCAAGCAAGTCTCAAATTTGCGACTTAAGTCTGACTCGAGTCAAGTCGAGTCCCCCTTCTCCGAGTCATTTAACTCAAGTCCGAGTCAAGTCTCAAGTCATGAATGTCAAGTCAAAGTCAAGTCGAGGCTTTTTTAAATATTTGTCAAGCAAGTCTCAAGTCTCAAATTTGCGACTTAAGTCTGACTCGAGTCAAGTCGAGTCCCCCTTCTCCGAGTCATTTAACTCAAGTCCGAGTCAAGTCTCAAGTCATGAATATCAAGTCGAAGTCAAGTCGAGTCTTTTTTTTTTAATATTTGTCAAGCAAGTCTCAAATTTGCGACTTAAGTCTGACTCGAGTCAAATCGAGTCCCCCTTCTCCGAGTCATTTAACTCAAGTCCGAGTCAAGTCTCAAGTCATGAATGTCAAGTCAAAGTCAAGTCGAGTCTTTTTTCAATATTTGTCAAGCAAGTCTCAAATTTGCGACTTAAGTCTGACTCGAGTCAAGTCATATGACTCGAGTCCCCCATCTCTGTCCAAAGTTATCATAATGACTCATACAAGTGATCAGTGCGATAAAAGCAACAAACCAAACAAATTAAGATGAAAAAAAGTAACATAAATAAAATAAATGACCCACACTTACAAGCAAATGTGTCAAAGATACATAAATGACTCATAATGTGACATGTACCAAATAAATGAGTTAAACGTAACCGAAATGACCCACATCAAGTGAAAGAAACAAAAGTTATCCAGAATATATTCATTGTTACTCATGACCATGTTTCAAGAACCCTAAAATACTTTAAACAGAACGAACGGTCTTGAAGTAAAACTATTCCAGTCATTTGACCACCACCTAGTGGCAGAGGCACCTAGAACCCCTGAGGATGATCTGAAACACTGTAGTGTATTTAAACATTTTACACTTTTCATCACGCCGGTGGTTCGTTGCTTCAGCAGCCAGTTCATCATGTCAAACATCTTTGACGTGGAGTGGAAAGAGCTGTTAAAGATCGGAAAGCCCAACCGTGCCAGAAGTGCGTAATACACAAATGTCCATCTGGAAGAGTTTTCCTCTGAACATCAAAAGGAGTCAGGTAGATCTACCTAATAAACACTCAGTTCATTGTAGCCTACAGTACATCCATGTGTAAAGAGTTCCTGTAACTAGCGTTTAGTTTGGTCTTGCTATGGCTAAGCGCTATGCTTTAAGCTGTTTTACTTGGCACTACTGAGCTTTCTCACACCTGAACATTTGCATTTTTTCTGCTTTAACTCGCCAGACGCGTCTCGTTAATTATCAGAGTCGAATCAGATGTTTTATCTGGGAAACACTAAAATATACAGAGCATGGGGTTCCCATTCCCAAGCCTGGGGTTGGACAGCAGGCTTAACTGTTACCATAAGACAAACACACCCTCATCTACTTCTGCACTCCGACAAATACGCAGCGAGCCTCAACGCTCAACACATTTATGAATGACTTTTCCAAGAATTAACAATAAACAAAAGTAATAAACAAATAAACAAATTCTCTGAGAAAAACTGATGAACAAAGATGAGGTATTTATCCATTAAAAACAATAAACGAATCAAATAAATTTAGACAGCATAAACAACAAACAAATTGAATAAATTTACTCAGAGTAAACGATAAACAAACGAAGGAACTCTCTCGGAGCAAGCAGTAAACAAGTCAAATAAATCTAACCCGAGTAAACAACAAAATTCTTCTAGAGTAAACAATAAACAAAAGCTATTAAATGTATCCAGAGTAAACAACAAACAAAGCTATTAAATGTATCCAGAGTAAACAATAAACCAAGCAAGACTTCCCACAGAGTAAACAATAAACAAAGCAAGACTTCTAACAGAGTAAACAATAAAAAAATTAATTTACTTACAATAAACGATAAACAAGCAGAGAAATTTACCCACAGTTAACAATTAAAAAAAAAAAAAAATAATAAAAATTGACCAAGAGTATAATAAACAATCAATAAATTCACCCAAAGTAAACAATAAATGAGACAGAAACAACACAACACAAATGACTCTGGGGAAGTCGTGGCCTAATGGTTAGAGAGTCTGACTCCTAACCCTAAGGTTGCGGGTTCGAGTCTCGGGCCGGCAATACCACGACTGAGGTGCCCTTGAGCAAGGCACCGAACCCCCAACTGCTCCCCGGGCGCCGCAGCATAACTGGCTGCCCACTGCTCCGGGTGTGTGTTCACGGTCTGTGTGTGTTCACTGCTGTGTGTGTGCACTTTGGATGTGTTAAACGCAGAGAACAAATTCTGAGTATGGGTCACCTACTTAGCCGTATGTCACGTCACGTCACAAATGACAAACTGAAAAAGTGCCACAAACTGAGCTGCTCTAATCACAGGCTAAAGTAAAAAGCACCAAGATTAACATAGTTGAATAAATAACTAATCAAAAATGATTAGTGGAATAAAGAAATGATCTCATGACAAACAATTAACAAGGTAAAAGTAATTCAAACTCTCTACAGTGAGACACTGAGAAACAGCATACATACAGACAGCAGAGTGTGTAAACACTGCCACATAGTGTGTGTTTGAGTGAATTACACTCTACTCCACTGCACTAACCCAGGTACTGAAAGCATGGACAACAACCACACACACGACCACACACACGACCAAAGACACACACCAACACACTAACATATTAACATACGATCACAAACACACACACACACACAAACCAACACACTAACATATTAACATACGATCACAAACACACACACTCACTCACACACATCCACAGACACACACCAATAAACTAACATATTAACATACGATCACAAACACACACACACTCACTCACACACATCCACAGACACACACAACACACTAACATATTAACATACAATCACAAACACACACACTAACATATTAACATACAATCACCAACACACACCAACACACTAACATATTAACATACAATCACAAACACACTCACTCACACACATCCACAGACACACACCAACACACTAACATATTAACATACAATCACACACACACTCACTCACACACGCATCCACGCGCACACGCGCACACACGCTCACACATTAATACACACACACACACTTATTGCTAAAACATAAAACAGGAGGTGCAAAGAGCACTAGATGTTAAAAAATAGAAATAAATTAATTATAAAATTAAAAAAATAAATAAAATTACAAATAATAAAAAAGGAAAACAAACTGTTTAAAATCCAAATAATAATTTAATATAAATGTATATATAAATAGGGAAACCTACATATTATTTATTTCCCCAGCTCACCTGAAACACAGTGCGTGTCCTCTCCTGACCACCGTCCGTCCTCCTGACACACACGCTCCCGTGAGCCGTACAGACGGTAACCACTTTTACAGGAGAATCGGACATTTGCCCCCTTCAAATACACCGTTCCTTCTTTTCCCCCATGCTTGGGTGGCTGTAGCCAGCCACAGGACACCACTGAGGATCAGAAAAACATGTAGTCGAGGTCACAGGTCACAGTATCCCTAATCCAAAGTGTGTAAGTGTGCACTACTGAGTGCACAGTGTGTAAGTGTGCACTACTGAGCGCACAGTGTGTAAGTGTGCACTACTGAGTACACAGTGTGTAAGTGTGCACTACTGAGCGCACAGTGTGTAAGTGTGCACTACTGAGTACACAGTGTGTAAGTGTGCACTACTGAGCGCACAGTGTGTAAGTGTGCACTACTGAGTACACAGTGTGTACGTGTGCACTAGTGAGGATCAGTAAGAACAGTAAGATAACAATAGCGGCATTTATATTTATACTTTTCGTTGATCCTCTGCTCATCTCCAGCATTAGTAGAACCGACAGCAGCAAAAATAAATAAATAAATAAGTTAGCTTTTATTATTATTATTATTATTATTTTTATTATTATTTTTATTATTATTATTATTTAGTACTGTGTTTTTTTTGTGTGTAGATTTTAGCTAGTTTTACTTTTCACTTGTGTGAATAATCTAAAATACACATTTGGAGGAACGAAAGGTTCTTTAAGAGTTCATTAGATAATTAAGTGTTTCCTTAAAGGGTTCTAGAGTGAATTTATAAGGGTTCTCCAACCGGAACAATCTAAGAACCCTTTAAATGGCAGCGATGTCGGAAAATACGGATTAGTAAAATATTTTAAAAAGAATCTTTTACACTGAAACGTAACTGAATGGTAGATTTCTTCAGCGTAAGAAGCTTATCAAGAGCACGTAGCTTATCAAGAGCAATGTAAAGAGTTTATATGAGAGATAAAGGTTCAAGGTTAAAGTGATGTGACATCTGAGGTGTGATAACACAATGATAACACAATAATAATACAATGATAACACAATGATGACACAATGAGAACACAATGAGAACACAATGATGACACAATGATGATCAGAGGTTTTAAAGTCTTATCAGATCTGATGAAGGTTTATATAAAGTGTGATGCGTTATAGGATAGGATATAAAGTTTTGAGGCACGTAAGTGCTTTATCTGTCCCCAATGACTCTGAGTGTCCCCTTATGACCCTGTGTCTGTCCCTGTACATGTCCCATTATGACCCTGTGTGTGCCCTGTACATGTCCCCTTATGACCGTGTGTGTCCCTGTACATGTCCCATTATGACCCTGTGTGTGTCCTGTATATGTCCCATTATGACCGTGTGTGTCCTGTATATGTCCCATTATGACCCTGTGTGTGTCCTGTACATGTCCCCTTATGACCGTGTGTGTCCCTGTACATGTCCCCTTATGACCCTGTGTGTGTCCCTGTACATGTCCCATTATGACCATGTGTGTGTCCTGATACATGTCCCATTATGACCCTGTGTGTGTCCCTGTATATGTCCCATTATGACCCTGTGTGTGTCCCTGTACATGTCCCCTTATGACCCTGTCTGTCCCTGTGTATCCTCTTATGACCCTGTGTGTCTCTGTGTATCCCCTTATGACCCTGTGTGTGTCCCATTTATTCCCCTATATGTCTCAATGTGTGTCCCTTCATGTCCCTGAGTGTCCCTTTATGTCCCTGTGTTCCCCTTTATTTCCTTCACCATGTGACCCCATGTGTGTGTCTGTGGTTCCCTATGTGAGTGTGTGTGTCCCTGTGTGACCTTTTTGTGTCTCGGTTTGACCCTGTCTGTATCCGGTGTCCTGTGCAATAAAAGCTCTGCAATCTTCATTACAAAAGCAACTGTAGTGTTAAAAACATTTTTTCTTAACGTAACAGTTACACTAGGTTTATTACTCAGTATGTCTGGCATCCACTCACCAGGCTGTAGGTCCTGCACCGTGGCTGCATGAGTGCGGACGGCGTGCAGCGTGTTGTTGCCCAGCTCCAGACTGCGTGTGCTTAGCGTGTCGTATTTACAGAACTGAG
>NC_083471.1:24767961-24795461 GCF_030014155.1 Tachysurus vachellii | reverse complement strand
TTTCCAGCGCTGGAGAGAACTGAAGGAGCAGGAAGTTGGTCACATATTCACAGATTGGAGTTTCCTGAGTCAATAACTCCTGAGCTAAACACTGTTACTACACAAATAACACCTCTTTTCTATCGTAGTAATGTAGAGACGCAGCTACAACCGTGTTTTGTGTAGTAACAGTGTTTAGCTCAGGAGTTATTGACTCGGGAAACTCCAATCTGTGAATATGTGACCAACTTTACTTAAGACGCCGAGGCGCTTTTTTCCTTCTCGATAGGTGAGTAACGTTGGTTTTGCTTTGTTACACAGAACTAATATATGTCTTTGTCCTTTACATGATTATGCTTGTGTGTCATTTTTGCTTGTTTGTTTATCTGCAATCGTATTGTTCTTCACTTCAGCTATGATAAAGACACATTTCTTTCCAGTAGTTTCCTAGGTTACGTATGTACGTGTGGGCGGAGCTATCAATACAGGGGTGGGACCCATTTGGTTTAGGGGCGTGTTTGTTTTGGTGATTTCAAATGTTGACATTGGCTTTCAAACAACGGAGACCCCACCTTTAACCTGTTTGGCTGCAAATTAACATCGAAACTCAAGCATCTACACCGCTGTGGCGTTTCCAGTAAAACTCTTCCACAACCTGTTACGATATACAGCGCAACAATCGAGATCGCTTTTAGTTCAATCTCACGTGGAATCTGCCGGTGTCGGCTCGGGCCTGCGCCAGCGTGCAGGGGCAATCGATGATCTCAGGCAGGAAACTGGGCATCAGCTTTTCCTCCTCGTCCCATTTCAAACATTTCTCCAGAGCCCAAGCTGCTGAATTTTTTCTGAAGGCTTCCTCCAGGTGATACGCCAGAGCATGATCACCAGTCCACAGAGCGTTCACGTTCCTACACACACACACACATACACACACAAAAACGGTTTCTCTTCATTCTTCACGTGAATGTTGTCAGTTCCTATATCACATTAAAGGTTGAAAAAGACCCGACATGATTTCTCTGGCAAGTTTAAGATTTTTTCAGAAAAAATATTTCGTCATTCCCAGTAAGAGAATAAAGTCAGCATTGATGCTCCTTGGTTTTTTTTTAAGTTCATTGTGGGATTTTATTGAAGTATTTCACGATCGAGAGAGAGACAGACCTTAAAAACGTCAGACTCCTGACTAGTGAACCAGGGATCGGATTGAGACGCAGCTATAGTTTATTATATTTCATCATAGTGTGTTGTGTTGGCTCACATTATTTTTTTTACAGATTCACCATAAATCAATCAGGGACCGAGTTGTACATCACTGTGGATAAACACAAACTAGATGTAAATGAGAACGAGATCTCACCATGTGCCGTCAGGTTCGGTGCTCGGACTGACCCTCATGCTGCCCATGTGCCACTGTGACAGCGGCATCTCAGTGGGCCTCGGGACGAAGCTGAATACCCCGTTATTGGTCACATTTCTGCCTACTGAGTACAGATATTTCCACTCGGCCGTCCACTGATCAGAATATGGCTCTCCTGAGGCGAGAAAAAGAACATGAGCGCTGGTCAAAACCCTCACTTTAGTTTAGCTCCAGCTAACACACTTTCCTTCATACTGTATGTATTAGTGTTAATTTCATCACCTATTTATAATTTAGTCTTAGTCTTGTGCCAAATGTCCTTGTTAGTTTTAGTCATATTTAGTCAATCACATATCTTTTTTTGTTAGTCAAGTTTTCGTCGACTTAAAAGTCTTTTAATTTTAGTCTAGTTTTAGTCCAAAAATTGTAGTCTTTTTTTAAAATAACACATTATTACTGAGATTATTACTGATAAACATTTCAGTAAAAAAAGTGTTTCACATGTTTCACTCGAACTTGACC
The DNA here is from genome assembly GCF_030014155.1 of Tachysurus vachellii. Lineage (NCBI taxonomy): Eukaryota > Metazoa > Chordata > Actinopteri > Siluriformes > Bagridae > Tachysurus > Tachysurus vachellii. The sequence goes on along the minus strand of NC_083471.1, from coordinate 24,793,603 downwards.
GCACATCACATTTTTTACTTTATTCATACTGCTTTTAATCGTAATGCAAAGACCGGTCATCGGGACATAAGCTGTCATGTACAATAAAAGAGCCTGCGCAGGGACAGGAAATATAATTTAACACAAAAAGCCTGACTAGACCTACAGTAGGGTGGACTTGCGATCAGGAGTTTTTTTTTTTGAGCTTCTTGTGGACGAATTCTTTCTACACACACTAAACAGCCCGAAGCCGCGACCTCGTTGTGAATATTTTAAAGGTGATGAAAAAGCAGAGACAATTGTAGATGAAAATGAAGAGAGATTTTATCTTAGTTTTTATTTTATACAAAACATTTTCGTCTCGTCTTTTTTCGTCAACAATAACGCGTGTTAATTTAGTCTTAGTCAGCGTTTTTGGACAGCGGTGCAGTCTCGTCATCGTCTCGTCTTAGTCATGAAAAAAAAGGTTGTTGACGAACGTATTTCATCTCGTCCCGTCTGACGAAATAAACACTAATGTGTAGTAACACTTTTGCGACAAAGAGAAATGAACTTTGAGGAAAAAAATGACAAAAACTACTTGATAAATTGTGAGCTTTTGGGAGGAAATGATTCAGCCCAGTTTTTAACTATTTATGTTGTCTCAAAGCAGCTTTAGAGAAGTATAGAAACAGAATCAAAACATTTTAATGTTTAAAATTATGTTATTATTTATCTCTAATATTTATCCCTAATGGGCAAGTCTGAGGAGACGGTGGTGAGGAAAACTCCCTGAGTAAACATGAGGAAGAAACCTTGAGAGGAACCGGACTCAGAAGTAAACCTCATCCTCATTTAGTGACACCGGACAGGAAATAATGTCCTTTATTCAACAATTTATAGTTTAGTGGAATTAAATATTTAATCTTGATTTTATCAACATTGTTTTCTTCAAAATAAGAAGGATGCTTTGGTTCTACTCACCGAACTCGTCATAGCCCCACAGCTCAACGTTTACTCTGTCAGCTTTAATCAGAGATGAATTCCACTCCATCAGCAGAACTCCACCGACGCCCGGCGTACCGTAATACTGCCACTGAGTCCCGTTCACCAGGTGGAGCTTGTTCTCCAGACTCAGCTTACTGTGGTGCACTGATCGACAGAACAGAACAAGCTGATCAGGTCACATCACGGTGTGAATTAAAATACTCACTCTCTCACTCATATTCTGCCGCTTATCCAAACTACCTCGGGTCACGGGGAGCCTGTGCCTATCTCAGGCGTCATCGGGCATCAAGGCAGGATACACCCTGGACGGAGTGCCAACCCATCGCAGGGCACACACACACACTCATTCACTCACACAATCACACACTACGGACAATTTTTCAGAGATGCCAATCAACCTACCATGCATGTCTTTGGACCGGGGGAGGAAACCGGAGTAGCCGGAGGAAACCCCCGAGGCACGGGGAGAACACGCAAACTCCACACACACAAGGTGGAGGCGGGAATCGAACCCCCAACCCTGGAGGTGTGAGGTGAACGTGCTAACCACTAACCCACCGTGCCCCCCCTGAATTAAAATAATTATGAGAATATTAAACTGATACGCGAGGCTGACCTGAGAGCCATCGACCGGCTCGGTTATAGTTCCGTCCATCGGTGGAAACCTTAAACGGGATCCAGCCGGATTCAAACAGCAGGGGCGAGATACAGTGACCCACACCATCCTCATCCACGTAGCCCTGAGTTATGATCTCAGACTTAAACCTGAAAACACACACACACCATTTAAAAAACAATTCTGGTAAAAAATAAACCAAATCTATCTTCTTGGCTATGATTTAAGCCTGTGGAAAAACAGCAAATAAATACGTTCCAGAGTACTTACAGTATCCATCATCATACATCTTACATCAAAACATGTCCAGGAAAGTTCTGGAAATCATGACAGGAATTACGGAAATCATGACAGAAATATCTCAAATGTTCTTTATTATTAAATCCTCTACTTTCGGCTTTTCCCGTTAGGGGTCGCCACGGTTTCCAGTTACCTTCATGTCCTCATTTAACACATCCATATATCTCCTCTTTGGCCTTCCACTTGTCCTCTTACCTGCAGCTCCATCTCCAACATCGTTCCACCAATATAACCGTCTCCCTCCCCTGTACATGTCCAAACCATCTCAATCTACCCTCTCTGTCCTTGTCCCTAAAACAGCCACCCTGAGCTGTCCCTCTGATGCGCTCGTTCCTAATCCTGTCCATCCTCGTCACTCCTAAATAGAACCTTAACATCCTCATCTCAGCTACCTCCATCTCTGCCTCATGTCTTTACCTCACTGCTACAGTCTCAACATCTCAGATTCAGTAACCAGGTAATGACAGGATGAGTCGAAAAGGTAATCAAGAGGCCACGGGTAACTCTGAAAAAGCTTTAGAGATGTGAGATGATGTTCACAACCATAACAACTTAGGACAGAACAGAAAATGAGAGAAAAAAAAAGTCATTGTAACTTGCTAAAAGTCATTGGAAAAAGATTCTCTTTCATCCTTCTCAGAAACCCAACACCACTTATCACACTGAGAACATCGTCTACACTGTGGTGGTGGTGGTGGCGGTGGCGGTGGCGGCATCACATTTTGGAGCTGCTTTTGCAGATTGGTTTATAACAAATGCTTTAGATTTAAGCATAAATATAAACAGAGTTAAAGGTAAAGTTCAGAACAGCTGAACGTGTTTAATAATTTTCCACATTAAAGAACGGCTTGAGTAAATAATAAACTCTCTACGTACCTGCAGGTGAGGGTGGCGTTCTTGGCAAATCTGACATTAAGCAGTTTAAAGTCGGTTCCTCCGAGAAGAGAACCAGAGTGAGGCGAGATGTCAAGGCAGAACTGTTTCACATCTCGGCAGCAGTTCAGTAAGGTCTCGCATGTCGGGTGGCAGGAACAGGACGCCAACCTTTCACCACAGAGACCTTCACAGGACTGAGCTGGAGGAGGAGGAGGAGGATAAAGAGAGAAAGATCAATCAGGTCACACTCACCAGGGTCTTTAATAGGAAGACATGTACACCTGATGATCAGCCAATCATGTGTAAGCAGAGCAAAGCACGACAATCAGAGTCTTCAATAGGCTACAGTAAGTCCAATAATCACTCTACACGATCGTGGTGAACAGAAAAGCATCTCAGAAAGCACAACACGTTGAACCTCGAGGTGGATGAGCTACAACAGCAGACGACTACGTCGGGTTCCTCTCCTGTTAGCTAAAGCACGGGATCACCTGAGCTGAAGTTTGGAATAAACATCACCTGGTGGTATGAACAAGCTTGTTGTGTCCCAAAGAATCACTCCTTACACCACCACCACCACCACCAGCACCACCACCACCACCAGCCTGAACTTGCTGCCATCTGAGATGCTTTTCCACTCACTACTGTTGTATAGAGAGCTTACTATCAGAGGTTTTATTATTAAATAAAATTTTTTTTTTCAGCTATTATATTTATTTATTTATTTATGAATCTGCCAAGTGAATCTGGCAAAACTATAAAGAAAAAAATGGAAATTGGTAGAAAAGTCATATGAATTTTGACTGGATTCATTCCATAACCACGACCTTCTGCCTGCAGTGCAAAAGTCTCCTTAAGACAGATAAACAGGTTATATGGCTCAACATTATGACTGCAATGAAACGTGAAAATAAACTTCTTCCAAAACACTAACTGAAAACTATTTTGCGTAGTTAAAAGAACTCACAGGTTTTAAGGCCTCATTAGACAGAGAGTGCAGATATATTATCAGTACTATAAATAATAATAATAATAATAATAATAATAATAATAATAATAAAATAATAATAATAATAAAAAAAATAAAATAAATAATAATAATTATAATAAAAAAAAAAAATAATAATAATAATAATAATAATAATAAAAAATAATAATAATAATAATAAATAATAATAATAATAAAAATAATAATAAATAATAATAATAAAAATTAATAATAATAATAATAATAATAATAATAATAATTAAATAAAATAATAATAATAATAATAATAATAATAATAATAATAATAAGTGATTTGGGTGTCATACGGTGGCTAAAATAAGCCTCGCCATCCCAAAGGTTACAGTAAAACACATCTGAGGACGAAGTCAGTTAACTAACTATGAAGTTAGAAATGTGAGTGTGTGTGTGTCTGTGTGTGAGTGGGAGTGTGAGTGAGTGTATGTGTGTGTGAGTGTGTGTAAGTGAGTGGGAGTGTGTGTCTGAGTGAGTGTGTGTGGGAGTGAGTGTGTGTGGGTGTGAGTGTATGTGTGTGTGAGTGTGTGTAAGTGAGTGGGAGTGTGTGTCTGAGTGAGTGTGTGTGGGAGTGAGTGTGTGTGGGTGTGAGTGTGTGGTGTGTGAGTGTGTGGGTGTGTGAGAGTGGGAGTGTGTGTGTGGGAGTGAGTGTGTGAGAGTGGGAGAGAGTGTGTGTGTGTGTGGGAGTGAGAGTGGGAGAGTGTGTGTGTGTGTGTGTGTGTGTGTGTGTGCGCGCGCTCACCTGCTGCAGGATGTGAGATCAAATCCACAAAAATCAGCATGAAACACAAACTCTGCACTCTGCACACCAGCATTTTCAGTGACATTAACTTCACACAGGAGCTTCTTCAGTCCATAAAGTATCTCCTGTTCTTCACATTAAAACCTCTAAACACACACAGGAACCGGAAGTAGTCCACATTTCCCTAATACCGTGTTTAAAACGTTTATGTCGCTGTAATCCCTGCAGTACGAGTTCAGGTCGGGCGTGTGTGTGTGTGTAAGAGAGAGTGTGTGTGTGTAAGTGTGTGTGTGCACGCGCACTTCACTGGAGGCGTGTCATTGTGTCAAAGGTCTTCTTGATAATGATTTACTCTGTGAGTCGCGCCGTTACAGTTTAACCGCTTCACCGCCTGCAGGAACAAACAAATAAATAAACAAACAAATACGACTTCATTAGAAAAAAAAAAAAAAAAAAACCTGTAATGTGCTGTTCGAAAACTGTAAAAATCAGAATTTGGTTTGTTTTTCTTTAACTCTTAAAATAGATGGGAGTTAAAAGGGCTGCCAAATCTGCAGGATTAACATTATTATAGAATGATATATACAGTATCAGGGCGGACAAACCGCATGCGGCTCTTACGTTCATATCGAAGTTTGTGTGTCTTTTTATTGTGCGTGTTCGCTTCGCTTCAGTCCAATACGGTATTTTCGTCAAACGCGCATTAGAGTGGGATGAAAATACCTCAAAGTTTCCCAGTAGGAGCAAAATCATTTGAGTAAACAATTTGTGTCAAGTTCGCTCTCAAAATGACATGGAAATAAGGTGATGTTCATGTTTACCCATGTGTATGATGTGGCTCTTTGAGGTTACACAATAAAAAATGTGGCTCTTGGTCTCTGACTGGTTGGACACCCCTGAGATATATATATACAGTGTTGGGCATTAACGCGTTACTGTAACGCAGATACTTTTGACAGTAACTAATACTCTAACGCTTTACTTTTTAAATAAAGTAACTCCGTTACCGTTACCATATGGTGCGTTTGTCCCTTACTTTTTAAATAACTCCGTTACCGTTACCATATGGTGCGTTTGTCCCTTACTTTTTAAATAACTCCGTTACCGTTACCATATGGTGCGTTTGTCCGTTACTTTTTAAATAAAGTAACTCCGTTACCGTTACCATATGGTGCGGTTGTCCGTTACTTTTTAAGTAACTCTGTTACCGTTACCATATGGTGTGTTTGTCCGTTACTTTTTAAATAACTCCGTTACCGTTACCATATGGTGCGTTTGTCCCTTACTTTTTAAATAAAGTAACTCCGTTACCGTTACCATATGGTGCGTTTGTCCGTTACTTTTTAAATAAAGTAACTCCGTTACCGTTACCATATGGTGCGTTTGTCCGTTACCGTTACCATATGGTGCGGTTGTCCGTTAATTTTTAAATAAAGTAACTCCGTTACCGTTACCATATGGTGCGTTTGTCCCTTACTTTTTAAATAACTCTGTTACCGTTACCATATGGTGTGTTTGTCCGTTACTTTTTAAATAACTCCGTTACCGTTACCATATGGTGCGTTTGTCCGTTACTTTTTAAGTAACTCTGTTACCGTTACCATATGGTGTGTTTGTCCGTTACTTTTTAAATAACTCCGTTACCGTTACCATATGGTGCGTTTGTCCCTTACTTTTTAAATAAAGTAACTCCGTTACCGTTACCATATGGTGCGTTTGTCCGTTACCGTTACCATATGGTGCGGTTGTCCGTTAATTTTTAAATAAAGTAACTCCGTTACCGTTACCATATGGTGCGTTTGTCCCTTACTTTTTAAATAACTCCGTTACCGTTACCATATGGTGCGTTTGTCCGTTACTTTTTAAATAAAGTAACTCCGTTACCGTTACCATATGGTGCGTTTGTCCGTTACTTTTTAAGTAACTCTGTTACCGTTACCATATGGTGTGTTTGTCCGTTACTTTTTAAATAACTCCGTTACCGTTACCATATGGTGCGTTTGTCCGTTACTTTTTAAATAACTCCGTTACCGTTACCATATGGTGCGTTTGTCCGTTACTTTTTAAATAAAGTAACTCCGTTACCGTTACCATATGGTGCGTTTGTCCGTTACCGTTACCATATGGTGCGGTTGTCCATTACTTTTTAAATAAAGTAACTCCGTTACCGTTACCATATGGTGCGTTTGTCCGTTACTTTTTAAATAAAGTAACTCCGTTACCGTTACCATATGGTGCGTTTGTCCGTTACTTTTTAAGTAACTCTGTTACCGTTACCATATGGTGTGTTTGTCCGTTACTTTTTAAATAACTCCGTTACCGTTACCATATGGTGCGTTTGTCCGTTACTTTTTAAATAAAGTAACTCCGTTACCGTTACCATATGGTGCGTTTGTCCGTTACCGTTACCATATAGTGCGGTTGTCCGTTAATTTTTAAATAAAGTAACTCCGTTACCGTTACCATATGGTGCGTTTGTCCGTTACTTTTTAAATAAAGTAACTCCGTTACCGTTACCGTATGGTGCGTTTGTCCGTTACCGTTACCATATGGTGCGGTTGTCCGTTAATTTTTAAATAAAGTAACTCCGTTACCGTTACCATATGGTGCGTTTGTCCGTTACTTTTTAAATTAATTAATTTTAACTGAAGTGTAGCCTACAGCCTAACGGTTAGGCTCTAACCTGTTTACAGCAGCGACGCATTGTACTGTAAGATTGGTGGATGCCAACCTGTAAACATGAAGACGCCGCACTTTGGGCGTGTTTCCGTTTATTCATGTATGTGGCGGGTCATGGAGTAATGTCGAGTCAAGGCAAGACTTTCTCAAAGTGGAAATATGCTCATTATTTCACTTTAGTTGAGAATAAAGACGAAAACCTTTTAGTCAAATGTAAGCTGTGTCTTTCTGGTTCGAAGGTCCGATAAACAGCAACTCCAATCTGTCGAAGCACCTCCAGAAACTACATGCCTCGACGTGGTTAGGTTCAAAATTGCTCATAGATTTCATTTTTAAACAGCTTTTACAATGTTATGTTGTTTTTTTAATGCATATCATTTATGGTTGTCAACAATAGCAGTTTTTCCAAATCGATTATGAATAATTCAGATTGTTTTCATTTATTTATTTCAAAATGTGTTGTGTTATGTTGTACATTGTGGATAGTTTTCATCCATAAGCTGTGAAAGGAACATTTTTAAGGGCTCAACACAACATCATATGATTCTGAATATATTATTCAGCTTGTTTTGTTATTTACTTCAGAAATCCTTGTGATATATTCAGTATGTGCTGGTCTGACTTAAATAAAATAGTGTTTAAAAATTACTTTGTGTTTAAGTCAGTTTTGTGTTTGTATGAAAGTAATCAACAAAGTAATTGAGTTACTTTTTGAATGAAGTATATATATATATATATAATGTTTATATTAAAAATAAAAATTCATCCTGTCACATTATGTAGAATTTCTAAATTGAAATGAATATATTAATAAATACAGATAAATTCAACATTGTTTGTGTTTTAACTTTGGACGTTGTTAAAAAGGCAAAACAGCTTTACAAAAATATATAAATTCCAGATTTACATTCTATTTAAATTTTATTCTATTTTATTTTATTCATATTTATTCCATTTTATTAATATTACATTTCAAATCACTGACCCCTATAAATATTGTATTTAAACATATGAGCATTGTTTAATAGGAGGAGTGGGTCCTTGACCTGGACCAGGGTTGTTGGGTCTGTCTTTAAAGCAGGTCTTACCATCTCTTCCTCTGTACATCAGGATAATGGCGGAAATACACGGACATGGCAACCCGAATTGATGAGTCATATTTCAAAATGAAAGTCCTCTAGTTTAAGGCCTAAGAGCTTGTAGAGAAAAGTTTACAGCTAGTTTATTAGTAGCCAACAAACCAATTAGATATTTTGTATATTTTAATAAGAGGTCAAAAGGGCGTGTTGTTTGCTAATTTGCAGATTTATTAATATTTATAAATCCTGGCATAATTCCCTCACTAAATGCCTTGAGAGAATATGTCAAAACGTTTTTTTCTTAAATGTTCTTTGCTGGGACATTTTAAGTGTTTTAGTATTTTTCTTCTTTAGACAAATTTTCTTTAATTTGTTATTAAATATTTGTTTACGTTGATTTCAATTATGTTTGCTGCTAAACTGGAGGCTATACGCTTCCTGTACGTGACCCCTTCATTAGAGAAACAACAAAACTAAAGAAGTAAACATGTTGATTTTGTATTTTAACCCATAACGCTGTTTTCAAGTAATTTGCAAATCACTTGATATTAATTAGGACTCTTGGTATTAAATACAAATAATTCTACAATTAATAATGATAGATTATATGATGGTTTAGTTTAGAAGGGTGTGATTATTGAAGCAGACAAAACAAGTCATCTTGGAGACAGTAGTTTTCAAAGATGATAGTGATTTATACATTACAATAAAAAAACACACACACACACACACAATAAGTTTGTTGACATTAAGTACTAATAAACAATCCTTTGCACATGTTTATGAGGTTCCAGCTCACGCTACTTTACTAAGATTCTTTCAAGGATCACAGTAACTAAAGTTTTCAAATGTTGTTTACTATTTAAATGGTAAAATTGAGATAAACATTAAAGAAGCAGTTCACGATGTTGAGAGGTTAAAAGTTTTTTTCAGAACTTGATTTTGACTTTATAAAGTGAACTGAGGAAAAATGTGAGTCGCAATACTGAGGTGTAATGAGTTCTTGCTAGTTTCTTTATTTCAGTCTTTCTGGCCCAGAAATGATCTCTGCCCCCACCAGCATCCACAAGTGCATTTGATTGATTACAAATTCTTTGCTTAAGAGTCAAATGAAGATTCAACAGAGGGGTCAGCTGGGGGCGTGGCTTAGAAATGTTTTACTAGAATTGCAATTAACCTCAAAGAGTTACAAACTGCTCCTTTAATAGGAATGTAAAGGTGAAAGCAAGCACCGTGACATTCCTTACAGCAACAACAAGGTCCGAATAAGCCACAAATGATTCAAAAGTCTAGTGTCAAGGCAAGAAATTTGCTTTTCTTCTAAAGCAAAGCACACTGGTATACCAGGCTTTAGAAATAATTCAGCTGTAATTGATAGAAGCTTTTATTTATTTTATCACATAAACATTACAGCACAGTGAAATTCTATCCCAACTTTGGAGGTTGTCAGAGCGCAGCGTCAGTCATGATACAGCGTTCTTGGAGCAGAGAGGGTTAAGGGCCTTGCTCAAGGGCCCAAAAGTGGCAGCTTGGCAGTGCTGGGGCCTGAAAACCCCGATCAACAACCCAGAGCCTTAAATCACTTGAGCCACCACCTGCCCCCTAAATTAACATCTAATCACGAGGTATAAGGATTGTTTAAGTCAAACAAACCTTGCCTGAAGTTTACTCAGCCTGGAATCATGTAAAAACAATCATTTTACACTTTTGCATTGAAATGTTTTTTCATTCTTTGCACAACTACTGTATTGATGGCTTGAAACCAACAGGTAAAAAAAAAAAAAAAAGTTTGTCAACCACTTGATGCTGAAACAATGGCTTAAACATGATTAAACGACACACAAAAAAAACCACACAAACACGTCCATCCACGTGTGTTCGTATACGGACTCAAAATGTCACCAACTAAAACAAAACATTCAGCTGGAAGATCAAGACGCATCCTGTGAAATCGCTTCACCCAATTTAATTTAATCTCCTAAACTACAAATGATGAATAATCTAATTTATCCCACAGCTTCAATGTTTTCCTGCACCCAAACTGTCACAGTCATCGGACACAACGCAAAGAACAGAATTACTGGACATGGTTTCCGTAATGCGCTAATCATCTTTACGTTCGATAGCAGGGTTGAGATGACGGACTTTTTGTCTCGGTGAAAAACAAGCTGATCCAGTTAAGTCAGGTCCACTTGTAAGTAAAAAAAAAAAATCTAAATATATTCCAGAGATGAAATTCAATGCACTGGAGAAAAAAGAGCACAGAAGCAAAATACTGTCATGAAAGTGTGTCAATGTAAATGAAAGCTCAGGGTCAAATATGGTCTCTGAGTAACTAGTGTATTAGTTACTTGACCTGTTTATAGCTAACGTTTCTGCACAGATTAAACTTTTTATCAGATACGTCACTGTAGGTGATCTCACACCCTGATAGCTGCAAAGCGTAAGAGGCGTAGGTAAAGAATCGGTTCCCTTTCAAACAGAAACGGAAATATAATATTGTGTCTACACTTGTGCTGATCTCACTAGGATTCCCTTTTTAAACCAAATTTAGACAAATTCACTTGGAAGACCGATCTTAAAGTGTCTATAAAATTAGACTCAAAATCTAAAAACAAAAAAAAAAGACTTAAAACCGTGACCCCTGATGACCCAGTGATGCCGACCCTGAACCAAATCCTTAACACTTCCACAAGTTCCCTTTACTTTAAGGTTCTGTGTGACGTTAACAAATTCTAAACCTCAGCAAGAAGTTTAACTTTAGGCAACGTCAAATATCCAAACGAATCACCTTCTGAACTCTTGATTTTGATTGTTCAGTTGATTGTATTTTCATCTGTAATTCAAATCGCAGGTTATCGTTTCTATAGCAACAGCTCAATCGCAAGGACACCATGTTTTCACTCAACGATTTTTAAAATGCATAATTGTGGCGTTTCCTGTCAGTTAGCATGATTTATGATGTAATAACACTCAGGTTTGCGGTTAATTAAACGTTATCCGACTTTAAGGAATCATAACGTAAAGTGTCACTGTATTATATTACAGGAATGCAGACACACTCCGGTGTATCACATAATACATACAGCAGATTTGAAATAAATATGAAACAACATGTCAGGATGAGAACTGCTTCATACAAAAGACACACCACCAAAACACAAAATCAAAAGAAAAAAAAACACTATACAAGTAAAACCACAAAAACAAATTTTAGATCTTAAATAGAAACAAAAAAAGCAAACGTAAAATAAAGGCTCTTATTTGGTCGACTAGACATGATTTTGTGATTCTCTGAGAAATAATACAATAAGAAATAAACATAGCCACACAATAGTGCCTGCACTTTTAACTAAACCACAATGATGATGGTGATGTTTGATACTCTGGAATGATGTTTGAGGGGAAAAATGGCAGCCCACACAAGCTAAGCTAAGCTAAGCTAAGTGATAATTTAGCTTGTTTGCATTGCTAGTATGAGAATGTGACCAGTTGATGTGTTCAGGAGAATTCTTCAGGGGATATATTTTTTAAAAACCTCACTACTTTAAAAAACTGTATTTAACAAACACCTCTTGTTGTTTTCCCATAACTTTGAAACCTCGGAGAAAATGTTCAAATCCCTGTCGTTTCAGTTTTTTTGTGCTTTCACTGGAAATAGCCAGCTAACATGTGCGAGGCTGACAGAGTTTTTTTAGTTTTAACTCTAGCTAGTCAGGGAAAGTTAACTAATGACAGGATTTCAAGTCATATTCATTAATGTTTATCTGCTAGCTAGCTAACATAAGCTAACAGGACGTGATTTTAAATCGCAGCGCTACCTTCACGTAAAACTTTTACTAGTCCAAGTTTAACTTCTGTCAGAAATCCTTTCATGAGTTAACAACGTTCATTTGGTAAATCTAGCTGGCTAGTGAGCAGGCTAACCTGACAGGATTTATATAATTACACTAGCTAGAAGGAGAATAGTAATTAATGACAGATTTTAAGTCATATTCAGGATCTGTTAGCCAACTAGCATGGACTAACCTGACAGAATTTTTAATCATAACACTGGCTACATAGAGAACTGAATGATAAGACAAGATTTCTGACAGGAGTTAAACCTCTATTTGTAAAAGTTTATTTGGTAAAGCTAGCTAGTGAGCAGGTTAACGTGAGCTGACCAGACAGGATTTAAAATCATAACAATATAGCTAGACAGGAAACATCAACTACTGACAGAATTTCAGAGAAGATTTTAAGTATTTAAAGAGGATTTTAAACTTTACTTAGAAGCTTCCTCCTGACAGGAGTTATGCTTATATGTAATTTGTTCTTTTGTTAATGCAAGTGGCTAATGAGAAGATTATCATGTGCTTACCTACATTTTATCAATAACAATAGCAACTTGCTAAAACAGCTAAGTTGACAGGACGTCTGGTAGTATTTCTTGAAGTTATATTCAAGAATGTTTACACATTATTTAGCGGGAAAATTTTGCTTAATCATAAAAGGTTATTCGCTAAAACTAGTCAGATAGTAAGCATCTTAACATAATCTATCCTGAGAAGATTTAAGTCTTATTCATAAAAGATCGCTTTCTTGCTAGCTGTCTAGCGTCAGCGGATGACAGCGACGAATTTAGTCCACAAATGATTATCAGCTAATGCTAGCTAATTGAATAACACGAGTGAATCTGACAGGATATCCAAGATAATTTAGTCATAACTCTAGCTAGCAGGCTAAAATGAACTAGTGTCAGGATTTGAAGTTATAACTCTAGCTAGCAGGCTAACAAGAAATAGCGAAGATCATATTTATTTGGAATTCTTCAGTGCTAGTGAGAAAGGTTTTTTGAAAAAAATACATCTTAAAGGCCATATAGAAGCCAACATGAACACTGTAGAAACCAGTTTAACTGCGAGGTTCTCTTTCGAATTGTCTGAGGGCATCTCTGACTTGTCAGGGGAACACAACAAGGGGTTAGATTAAAGAGTATAAATACACAACCTTTAATTATCTGGTGCAAAACATGATGTTTTATATCAGTGTTTTTATCAGGAGCTGTGGATGAAACCGTTACCTTACGATAGAGAGCTAGTCTACAAACATCAAACCATCAGCAAACTTCAAATACTTTTCAAATGAAGCATTGAACCAAAACATCAAGCTTTAAACATGACTGACTAAACATGGAGCTGAAGCAGATCGAGTGAAGGCTATTAGATGATCAAAGTGTTCTCCTCAAACTGGTCCATTATGGTGAAAGAGAACAGACAATAACTAAAGAAGAAAAAGCAATATAGAGAAAAACAAAAAGAGAAAAATCACAAATGCATATTGTACGTCAGTTAAAATTGTAATTTTGCATCTGGGTTGGCTCAAAGAGAGTTTGTTTTTCCTTCTTAAGCCTATCAGCAGCTCCTCAGAGTTCCTTCAACATTGCACAGTTAACCTCAGGCTCAGAGCTCAAATCCGAGTCCTGCACTCACTTCTCATTGGGTAGAACCTGAATCTGAGGGAGGGGTTTAAAGGTTAAAGGTGAAGTCGGTTCTATCGTTTTCGGGGCTATCCGAGCTGTATCTGTCCTGAGTAAATAGTCAGGAGGAGCATGATGGCAAAACCGGTGAGCAGGCCGGCGTTCTGGATGGCGAAGGTCACGAGGTGTGCCCTTCCTCCAGCTTCCTCTTCCTCACGACTCACTTCGTTCATCTCGGGAAACTGACAGAACACAACGACGAGGCATCATTAAAAGCTTGCGGGCATATGCCGGTTAAATGTACTGAAACAGCAAAGCTAATGTAGCTAACAAATAAAGAAAGCCTATGGCCTCCAGTTTAGCGTTGGCTCATTCAGGCTTTGTCGAGGGTCAAACAAACTTGTTTTTATTGATTTGTGATATAGAAAAAGATCAGAGGTGTGGGGCGTGGCCTAAAGTTAACAGATGAATTTTACCTTTGATGCGTAATATTATTATACAAATTTTTGTACAAGTTATATACACAAGTTCATAGCGTATTTATAGTTATTTTCTGAGCTTAACTGGTCAATATAAAATTTATTTCCTTGTTAGCAACATCAGCCTTGTGGCTAATATTCAATTCAGGACTAAAGCAGCAATCGTCTTGGTGGATCTTCCAAAAAATAAATAAATAAATGAATAAATTTACACTACAATGTTTCAGTGACTAAAAATAACTATATTTTTATATAGTAATTTGTAGAATGTAACGTTCAAACATTTTCTTGCTTGACCTAAATGACTGAAATTAGCTGTGATCACTTATAATCATTTCTAATTTTATAAAACGACCAATAAGAACAGTCGTAGTACATTTGGCTTCACTTGTCAGCAAAATCAGTTTATTGCGTTTAGACTGTCGTAGCATCTTCTGTTTTATTTAGACGCAGAAAGTAATCCACACTCACCATGTCAGCCAGGGCGATGTAGAGGAACATTCCTCCGGCCAGAGCGAAGATCCAGTTCGGCGAGAACTGGTTTCCTGCCAGAATCCCAAATCCCATTCCCAAATAACAGCAGCAGGCTGACAGGAAGTTAAAGAACAGAGCCTGCTGGATGCTCATCCCGGCGTTCAGCAGGATCACAAAGTCACCTGAGCATCAGGGAGTGAGAGAGAGAGAGAAAGAGAGAGAGAGAGAGAGAGACACTGTTGAAGTCCAGATAAAGGAGAAAAAATAATGACACTCATGTAGCTTGTAGTTTGTGTCCTATAAAGCTTGTTTTATTTACGTTATGTTTGCTAGCATAACTTCGTTAGCATTGACGATTGAAAGTCTACAAAAGGCGTTAGAGCGTTTTCGTATTTAGCTCTGGAATAGTCTTCCGGGCTCAGACACACCTTCCCAGGTTAAATGTAGATTAAAAACATCTCTCTTTAGTCAGGCGTACACATAATACATCCCATAATATTGTTCTCTAATACGTGCACATTACTATCTAGTGCTTGCTAATATTATGAACAGTAGCTATGCTAATTCCTCTTCACTGCTTCTCTCCTTCTACCATCCCGAGACATCGAGAAATTGTCTAGCGTGTAAACATAATCATCACGGTCATGAAGGGGTAGAATGAGGGAAGGCGCGAGTGCGTGTGTGTGTGTGTGTGTGTGTGTGTGTGTGTGTGTGTGTGTGTCTCACCCAGTTCATGAGGAAACTCCTCACACAGGATGGCCACTGATGTGCTGATGCCCTGGAAAACTGAAGCAGTGAACGATGCTCCGATGGCCAAACCGTCTATAAAGTTATGGAGTCCGTCACTGAGAGTGATCATCCACGCCAGGGTGCCAATGTCAGAATACGCTCGACCCTTCAACCAATAACATCCCCCCTGAGTGTCCTGCAGAGAGAGAAAGACAAAGAAAGAAAGAAAGAAAGAAAGAGAAAAAGAAAGACAGAAAGATAGAGCGAGAGAGAGAGAGACAGACAAACCGACAGACAGACCGAGAAAAGTGAGAGCCAGGCAAACAGACAGATGTAGAGAAAGACAGAGTGAATAGAGCAAGAGAAAGAGAGAGACAAACAAACAAAAGAAAGAGACAGACAGGCATACAGACAGTTGGGAAGAAAGATGACGAGAGAGAGAGAGAGACATAAAGAAAGAAAGAAAGAAAGAAAGAAAGAAAGAAAGAAAGACAGAGAAAGACAGAGAGAGAGAGAGAGAGAGAGAGAGAGAGAGAGAGAGAAAGAAAAACCGACAGACAGACCGAGAAAAGTGAGATCCAGGCAAACAGACAGATGTAGAGAAAGACAGAGTGAATAGAGCAAGAGAAAGAGAGAGAGACAAACAAACAAAAGAAAGAGACAGACAGGCATACAGACAGTCGGGCAGAAAGACGACGAGAGAGAGAGAGAGAGAGAGAGAGAGAGGAGTGCATTCAATTACTAATACTATGACACGCCATATCAATAGCACCGTGTGTACCAGTGTTTAAATGTCTGCAGTATTTTTTAAGGTCATTAACTGTGTCATGAAAAGCCAAAGCATAATGTGAACAAACTAACTAGGTTGCATTAATGCAAACATGAATCTGTCTTAAAAGCAATTATTTTTAATATATTAATTAGTAATAATTGTAATAAAGTGGTGAATAAAACACAAAGCATTAAGAGAGGACAGACACCCGATTCAGTTCCGGTGTCCTGACCTGTGCCGTTTGTCCGGCGCTCAGCATTTTGTCGTCCTCTCTGATCTCTCCGTCCACCTGAGGCAAGGACATGGCTCCTCCTGCCTCTCCGTTCTGCAGCTTCTCCATCACTCCGTCCTCCATATCACCGTTTCCCACAGGAAAATGACTGTGTCCGTGTCCTTCCTGAAAGAAAGACAAACAAAGAAAGAAAGTCAGACAGAAAGAGAGAAAAAGAGAGACAGAAAGAAATAAAGAAAGAAAATGTGGCTTGACTGGAATGACTACTGGCTCCTGCAAAATATCAGTGTAGTTGTTCCTATTGACCACAAGAGGGAGTTGTTCCTATTGACCGCAACACAATGACCCAAATACATTATTTAACAAAACTCCTTCTAGTATCAATATGACACCTGTACAGCCAAGGCTCGAGGTTGGGTTTTTTATTTGTGCCACCACCATAATCATCATCATCATCATCATCATCATTAGTGCTGTAGTGTACCATTAATAGCCAACACCATTAGGTGTCCTCCTGTTATAGGTATAAATAAAATACTTCCTATCAGCCGTCATCATCACTGTAAGCCACACTCTTATTATCCTTAATCCATACGTGATGTTTGTAATTTCATATATAGTAACATTCACTAATGTACTGTACATGATGTTAAGGTCTGTACGTTCACATAGACATTTCTGTAAATGACTGTACCATCATGTCTGAACATCTATAAATAATGTAGGTGATACTGGAATGTAATGTAACATATAGATGTAACATATAGATGTAACATAGATGTTATGTCTGTAGATAAGGAAGTACAGAGTGTTTACAGTAAAGATGTGACATATGGAGTAGTGTTAATGTGTGCAAAACCAATGCTTGTACTTCCATATGTCATGTAGTTCGAGGTGTGTCTGTACTTCCATATGTCATGTAGTTTGATGTGTAATGTCTGTACTTCCATATGTAATGTAGTTCAATGTGTGTCTGTACTTCCATATGTCATGTAGTTCGATGTGTAATGTCTGTACTTCCATATGTCATGTAGTTTGATGTGTAATGTCTGTACTTCCATATGTCATGTAGTTCGATGTGTAATGTCTGTACTTCCATATGCAATGTCTGTAGTTCGATGTGTAATGTCTGTACTTCCATATGTCATGTAGTTCGATGTGTAATGTCTGTACTTCCATATGCAATGTCTGTAGTTCGATGTGTAATGTCTGTACTTCCATATGTCATGTAGTTCGATGTGTAATGTCTGTACTTCCATATGTCATGTAGTTCGATGTGTAATGTCTGTACTTCCATATGCAATGTCTGTAGTTCGATGTGTAATGTCTGTACTTCCATATGTCATGTAGTTCGATGTGTAATGTCTGTACTTCCATATGTCATGTAGTTCGATGTGTAATGTCTGTACTTCCATATGCAATGTCTGTAGTTCGATGTGTAATGTCTGTACTTCCATGTGTCATGTAGTTTGATGTGTAATGTCTGTACTTCCATATGTAATGTCTGTAGTTCGATGTGTAATGTCTGTACTTCCATGTGTCATGTAGTTCGATGTGTAATGTCTGTACTTCCATGTGTCATGTAGTTTGATGTGTAATGTCTGTACTTCCATATGTAATGTCTGTAGTTCGATGTGTAATGTCTGTACTTCCATGTGTCATGTAGTTCGATGTGTAATGTCTGTACTTCCATATGTAATGTAGTTTGATGTGTAATGTCTGTACTTCCATATGTCATGTAGTTCGATGCGTAATGTCTGTACTTCCATATGTAATGTAGTTCAATGTGTAATGTCTGAACTTCCATATGTCATGTAGTTTGATGTGTAATGTCTGTACTTCCATATGTCATGTAGTTTGATGTGTAATGTCTGTACTTCCATATGTCATGTACTTCCATATGTAATGTCTGTACAATGTGTAATGTCTGTACTTCCATATGTCATGTAGTTCGATGTGTAATGTCTGTACTTCCATATGTAATGTAGTTCAATGTGTAATGTGGAAAAGAAATTCCAACTATTTTGCACTCAGTGCTTCTAAATGAACCTGTATTGAAACAAATGTCATTCTGACATGCCCAAATGACCTTTGTTCATGATGTAGGCAACAGCTCCAGGAGCGTCACCCAAAAAAAAAAAAAAAAAAAAAAGGTGTGTGAGTTGCATGCAGGCGTAACCTGACAAACAATTTGTACATTATCGGAAAATCATAAATAAATACCAGACTAACTGGTGGGAATTTTGGATTACGGTTTGTTTAATAAGTACAGACCAAAATAGGATATGCAAATGAAACTTAAATTAAAGAAACCTAACGAACTATAACTTTACTCTGGCTCTGAGCAAACATTCCCGAGCCAGTAGAATAGTATGACTTTTATTTGTTCTGCACTCTCCTGTTAGACAGGTTACGTGGCGGAGAGAGAACACACCCACAGTCTGAAACGGCTAACGAGGTGTGAGACAAAACTGAAACAGGGATTAAAATCAGTGATGAATAATCAGTTTAAAAATGGATTTTTGTTTAGTACAATAAATAAATAAATAAATAAATCCAACTATCACCACCATCCTATACCTTATTTGCATTTTCTAAACAATTGACGATCTTTTTAGCTTTTTTAATTGTACAAGAATATATATATTTTTACATGAAGAAAAAAATAATAATAATACATATATACACCCAAATACAATTATTACCAGTACTAACAAAATTTCTAAGAATATAACTATGGCATTTTTGTTACTATTATATGTATAAATTTATAAATAAGTAATTACGTATATATTCTTGTTAAAAATAATAATAATAATAATAATTTTTTTTTAAAATTTTCACTAATTATTCACCCAATCAAAAAAACATTAATATTATAAAGCGAGAATGACCAGGAGGGTTTGAGATCAAATCTCAAGTCTCTCACTCACCCTGCGTTTAGGTTTGAGGATCATCTTGAGGACTTTCTCCGTAAAGAAGAACAGATAGAAGCCTCCGAAGACGACGGCTGATTTGGACACGTAATACGACTCCATGGGGTCAAAACCAAAAGCCTGTACAGAAAGAAAGAGTCAGTTTACTTCTGAAAATAAGAAACATTTGTTAGCTAGATTTTTGTAGTTTATTCTAGATAAGGCATGTCAGACTCCAGGGCTGTGTCTCAAATCAGGTCTCATGCTATGTGATTATACTAAACACATTTATCTGTAGCACCTGATGTGTGTAGGTTAGTGATCGAGACTCTGATCGCCATATAAACCCAAACGGCTCAGTCAGAAACGAGGAATATTTTCCACAACACCGCTGCGGTGTCTCTGATGGCACCGCACACACTTTTTTAAAAAAAAAAACAACGTTTGTTTTTTCGTTTTGTTCCTCAGAGAGAAGCTTTTTAAGGTTTATATTAAGAACCCTGAATCTACAGGGTTTCACTTTCAGAAGAATCCTTTACGACTAAACTCAACGATCTAAAAGAATCCTTTACTCGTTATTGGTTCTATCACATTATCAAGGTTCCAAGCACATTCATATACTGTAAGAAGGCTGGAACGATTAACTATACAAAAAGATCCTATATTCTATATTTTATCCAACTGTATATCCTGGTTATGTAGAACAGGATACAAGCACTGAGAACAAACACTAAAGCTTCCCTTCTACAGGAATAAACCATAGTGGTCTACACGAGCCTCTAGATCTAAGGAGAAGCTTTCAGAAAGCGATACGGTTTCAGTTAAGTAAGATTTCTGGGATTAGAGTTTTTGTCATGAGGTACAGAGTGAGACACAGAAATGGAGTCTGATACACTGAACAAAAACAAAATGTCCAACCTCCGTTCCAAATCTAAACTGAGAAAAGTCTGCTAATTTAGTTTTACGCTGGAGCTTCGAGGTTAATCTAGCTAACGGTAGAAGTGTACGGCTACCAGTTTAACACTGCGCTGTTGCAAACTGCCTGTCAGCTTGGTAGAGCTGTCGAACTCTACTGAGATCTTATAACTGCCAACGGGATCCCAGTCCAGGCTGGAGTCGGTGCTCAAATCTTAAGGCTTTGGGTTGAGGATCGGCCACGTTTGTTAATTTGAGAACGCTGTTTACTTGTTTACAATTTCTTTCCGCTCACAGCAGCTGGTCAGAATTCCTTAAAGAGTGCCCAGGACCTGTCGGAACTCCTTCAAGAGTGTCCAGGAGCTCTCACGTGTCCTTCAGAGGTGTCCAGGATTGGACAGTGCTACTTCAAGAGCTTACAGGATTTGTCGGCTTTAATACAAGGATTAATACAAGGAGTCCAGGATTGCTCATAACTCCTTCTGAAGCTTCTGAGATTGGTCAGTTTTCAAGCCTTCAAGCATGTCCAGGATTGGTGAGAATTCCTTCAGAAGCATCCAGGATTGGGAAAACATTCTTGTAGACACCTATAGTTAAGCCTCATAAACAGATGTGTTTATATGGCTGGAGTCTCAGTCCTCCACGCTGAGATCTTTAAGCTAGATTAGTTTTTTCCAGTGTACAAAGTTCATCACTGCTGCTGGATGAAACCATCCATTTGATCTGATTTCAAGGCAGATGTGTGAGGAGAAACATGCAGCTGGTACGATGCTAAACTGGTAGCTATAAGCTCCCATTAACAGGTAGCTACATTAGCCTCAGAGCTCCAGTGTAAAGCTTTGATTTATTGAATAGTTGACTGCATTTGGATTAATGTGTACGTTTAAAACGTTTAAAATTGTTTTCTTTTTTCTTCTTCTATAATTTGTAAACCTACAGTTCTGTGGAGAGTCAACAATAATACGAGAGTTACAGTATATTAGTGTGTCTATTATTATTAGCGTATACAGATATTTTCTAGACCTAAGAGTAAGAGCTTAGAGGTTAAAGGTTAAAAAACAATTTTATAATCTGCCTGGATTGTATTTATTTAGAATTTTGTTTATATTTTTAAAAAAAAAGGATTATAGTAGAACAAAATTAGTAACAGCAGAAATTAAAGTCTCCGTTAGTCCGTTCTACAGCGATCGTATAAAATAAAAACGACAAATTTAAAACATACTAAACTACGATACAAAACGTTATCTATATTAAAAACACCAAACGAGGGATGTTACACGAACGGTTCGACCAAACATGCTAACGCAGCTAACTGAGCACAGAAGCTGGTAGCTTCATTGTTAGCATGTTAGCTACATTAACATTTTTGTCCTTTAAATAAAAACAAATCTGAGATCCAGCTCGTTCCTTAGAAATTCTATCTTCACCAGGCTTTCCCCACGCCGATCAGTGGTTCGAACCGAATAAAGGCTGATTAGGACATGCAAATATACACAGAGCAGATCCTCTGAAAATTGAGAATTTCTTCATTTTTAATTGGAATTTTTTGATTTGTGAGGATAAATTAATTTGATTTAAAATCAGATGCAGAAATCACGTTTACAAATAATTTAATAATTATATATATATAATTTATCGTAAGGCACAGCTGCATTCTCCTATTTAAAGGTTTTAGATGTTCTTTGGCTCTGGAGAGAACTAGGAGGGAAAATCCTGGAAATATCAGAAACTCTACACTGCGTTATACGTAGCCCGAACTTTCCCAGGCCACCGTGTTAATAAGTTTATTACTAAAATAAACAACAAACTTTTAAAGACAAATAGTGTTTACACTAAACACTGAATTTAGTTAGTTTTTTTTCCCAAGAAGGAAGAGAAAAAAAACTTAATGCGTCAAGCTGGGTTTTTTTTTTTGTTTGTTTTTTTACATAGAAACCGTAAAGCGCCGATTTTTCTGTCCAGTTACTGAGTGGTTGCTATAGAAACGACAACGTACTAAAATAGGAGCGTGAATATAAATCTCTATTACTGCAAAACTGATCGATGTCTTCCGACCAATCAGAATAAACGGCATGGTATAAAGTCACGAGCCGTGTATTTATTTTTTTTAAATCTAAATTTGAACTTGAGTTCGAGTTCGAGTAAAAATGTCCGTCTTAACCTTACGTTAATTGCGTTCATTTTCTATTCGAAAAGAAGAAAAACGGGACGTACGTTATTTCCTGTTCATATTAAAATCACTCACACGCGCGTTTTACACTTAGTGTTAAGACCCGGAGGTTGAAACGGAGTCGTACTCCTTTAATAGATCCGATGGAAGTGAACTCTACCTCAGGGATGAGCTGAAAGAGCGCGTTGGAATAAAGCGTGCCGATGGCCAGAGCTATGAAGTAGAGCAGCAGCCGTTTGTAAAAGGTTTTCCTCATGAACGGCACCACGCTGGCACCGAGCAGCGAACACAGCGAGATGACCGTAACACACACGAACCCGTAACCCCACACTGAACCCACGAAGGTCGGAGGGGCACAAACCCAGAGAGAGAGAGAGAGAGAGAGAGAGAGAGAGAGAGAGAGAGAGAGACTCATTAGTGTGGTTACAGATTTTCAGTGCATTTTTTTGAGACCTTTGAGGGAAAAGAGATAAAAATGTTTTGTTAGATTTAAATTAAAAATCCCAGACACCAGAGTCATCAGATCTCGCATGATCAGATCTCACATGTTCAGTGTCGTCTGTCATCCGAAGAAAATCGGCCGTATTTTCCAGATTCGTTTTTCCAAAACATTTCCCTCAATAAATCTATATTAATTTGTAAGGAAAATCGCCCCCCCCCAACCCCAACCCCCCAACAAGAGTTTCCCACAGCGATCTGGAAGATACGGCACTGTGCTTGATTTCACAGGAAGTCATTAGAAGTGTTGAAGAAAACCTTAAAGAGAGAATTGGTTCATTGTAATGTTAAAAAAACAAACAAACAAACAAAACAAAACAAAGAAACATACACAACAAAAAGACCTTAGTTTTCATGCACCAGTAAATAAATACAACCTGCTTCCTGCTCACTCTTTTAGTCATCCCTTGGGCTACAGTCAGCCCAACAATGTACCTTTCCTCAGGCTACACACACACACACACACACACACACACACACACAACTGCATGATCACACACACAACTTCCTTCCCATCCTCTCTTCCACTTAACACATTCACTCGACCATCAGAGTACACATAACACCACCTCAGGCTAGGCTGAACCCTGCCATTTTAAATGACACACACACACACACACACACACATTTCCTCAGTCAGTCTCACTGAGACACGCAGCACTTCATTACCTCTGTTAATGAAAGGATTCGAACCAAATCATCCCTGAATGAATGAAGTCTGTTTTCAAGAATGTGAGCTCTATATTATTACTGGCCTTTTTATTCAGGCTCAAAATACTACCTTAGGCACGTGCCTTTATTTTCTTTGAACAAATCTCGACTAAAAACGATGGAAAACGACGTCCCATTTAACCATCGAGAACTAGATCTGCTCCGTTTATAAAAAAAAAAAAAAAAAAAAAAAAAGTGTTGTGACCCTGCTGCTAAATAATGCTCTATTTAACAAATAAGGATTGATCCTGCTGCTAAAAAATGCTCCGTTTGACACACAGGAATTAAAACAGCTGCTTTAAAGATTTAAGAAAGTGACCCTGA
Organism: Tachysurus vachellii; assembly: GCF_030014155.1. Lineage (NCBI taxonomy): Eukaryota > Metazoa > Chordata > Actinopteri > Siluriformes > Bagridae > Tachysurus > Tachysurus vachellii. Next base: position 24,769,644 of record NC_083471.1, on the reverse strand, counting down.
AAATAAAGTCCGCAGGAGACAAACATTATTGGTTCAGGAAGAGAAAGAGACGAGAGAGAGAGAAAGAAAGAGAGAGAGAGGGAGGGAGAGAGAGAGAGAGAGAGAAAGAAAGAGAGAGAGAGGGAGAGAGAGAGAGAGAGAGAGAGAGAGAGAGAGAGAGAGAAAATTGAAGAGGGGATGAGAAATAAAACAAGAAATAGTACAAGAAAAATGAAAGACGTTAAAAGAAGTTAAAAAGATTGAAAATAAAAAAAGAATGGATAAAATCAGCAAAATAAATAAATAAATAAATAAAACAAAATAAAATTTAAATTAAAAATAAAATTAAAAAAAAACAAACAAACAAACAAAAAAAAAAAAAGCAAAAATTAAGAAAGAACAAATAAATAAATAAATTGATCGATTATTAATTTTGACGCAGGTTCATACAAAACATTTCGCTGAATCAATGAAAACATTTTAATGATATCATCAGATTCCGGTCCTTTCCGATTCCGTTGATTTCCGATTCCAGTGATTTCAGTACATTTCTGTACAGTTCAGATTCCAATCACATCTGATCCATGTGATAAACAGATTTCCAGTCTCAGTGATCGGAGGAAATAAATTAAAATAAAAAAAATTTAATGTTTACTAGTTTTTCTCGTGTGATTCGACGGCGGTGGCGGGTGGAGCCCAGCATTACATTATTTTGTGTATGTGTGTGTGTGTGTGTGTGTGTGTGTGGGCGAGAGCGTGTATACTGGACCTCCGGCAGCAGCTGGAACACGGCAGTGGAGAAGAGCGTCCCGATGGACAGAGCGATGAAAAAGACGAGGACTCTGCGCATGAATCGTGTCCTCATCAGTGGCACCACAAACACACCGGTCAGAGCAAACACACTCACTATAGTCACACTGAGCACAGCGAAACCCCACACTGCATACCCACACACACACAAACACACACACACTTTAGACATGAGTCACAGTAAAAATAAATAAATAAATAAATCAGCAACACAAACACACAGTGTCTGGTTTGACTATCTGTGATATTTAGCTTCAGTTAAGTAAATATATTAAAAAATAATGGAAGATGCCCCAGAAAGGGCAGAAGACCACAGCTGGGCAGAAGCACTAAGGGGAAAGAGGCTCCTGCAAAGGCAGATACTCCTGGTTTAGAAGAAGCTCAAGTTTCCCTGTGTTAGGAAAAAGGTCCCAACATGGGCAGAATCCCCAGGTTAGGAAAAAAAGCCCCCAGATGGGCAGAAGCCCCTAGATAGGCACAGAGGGTCAGGAGCAAACAAATGGGCAGGATTTCCAGGTTAGGAAGAAACTCAAAGATGGGCAGAATCCCCCAAATGGGCAGAAGCCCCAGGTGAATTAAAGCCCCCAGATGGGCAGAAACCCTGAGATGTACTGAAGCCCCCGAAATGGGCAGAGGCTCCATATTGGAGTATTCAGGTGAGTAAAAAGCCCTCAGAAGGGCAGGATCACATCACATCATTGTGCCTCATCTGGTCTCTACACTTCCTTCTCTCTATTGTTCAGGATTCACTTTACAAACCACACATTGCCCTACATCCTGATGCCTCTTCACACATCTCTCTTCCTCCCTCAGTCCTCTTTTGTCCTTCTCTGGGTAGAGACGCTGCCTCGAGGCGTGGCGAAGCGAGGCGAGATCTCGGCACTGAAAATCGTC